>NW_011891202.1:9985-11577 GCF_000151845.1 Pteropus vampyrus
GACATAAAGCTAGAATAAAAAGGACAATAAGATCTGGCTCAAAACCTGAAATGATTCTGTCTGCATTCACCTTTGCACTGGAAGGAAGCTATTATTGTTTTTCTTTCCACACATGTGAGATTACACATGTATCATATGTTGAGTTTTACAATACTACATAGAGAAAGATCATTGTAATTTATTTTCTAGTGAGTCAGGGGATCTCCTAACACAGGTATGAGAGAAATGATTGAAGCCGCTTAACTTGCAGAAGAGAAAATTTGATATGAAGAGAAATCTTGCATATAATATCTGATAGTGGTGTCTAAGCATCTGAAGGAGCTAAAATGCAAAAAAAATGTGACCCCATCCCACCAAATACCAAATCATTGGGACTGGGCTTTATGAATCCACCTGACTTCGAAATTCTAACATGATGCCATTCGGTGCTTTCCTACCCTGCTATTGAAGAATCCCAGATTCAAACCTCACATGCTGTTTTGGCCTCATTCTTTGCAATTGGAAGAGAGAGAATTATGAGCGTTGTTGTTTCTCGAATTTACATTTGGCACAGTTAAAACTTTCAAAGTTTTTAACATCTTGGCAAATAAATTTGAGAGAAAGGACAATTACCGCAAATTGGCAGTGTTCATGCAATGAATTACTAGATTTTATTAGAAATACTTAATTCACATCATCAAAACCTATCACATTCAGAGGAAAGGCGTTTGTGCTTATTTAGACATTATTTTCAAAGTAGAACGCAATTTTTATATAATATAGTCAATACAATTATTATTTAAAAAGTTATTCTTTGTTGTCTTTATTTCATGGTTTTTCTACAAACCTAAGTTCTTAAGAACGTTTTATATTAAATATGTAACAAAAAATTAGCTTTAGGATCTAAAAAAGAAATACTGATATCTTAGCCTCATGCTTTTCTTGTCCTTCCTTTTCCTACCTATTTGCTCATCCCTCACTGTTAATATTATTTTCACTAGAAAAGTGATTATTATTAATTTTAAGTGGGCTTATATTTTTTGGTAAGAGTTATAGATATTTAAAACCGAGTGTTCTTTCAAGATTTTAGTCTCCACTAATATTTAGGTTAAATCAACTTAATCTGACGATGTTTATAAAACAAACTATTGTTGAATGAATTTGGGAAGTATTTTTCCTTATGCACAATAGTCAAATAATGTATGCAAATGATATAGGTGGACTTAAACATAATTTATTTTCGAGACCATATCAAATAACGAATGTTCGTAAAACACTATTTTTCCCAAGAACTGTTTGAATCGCTTCACGTAAAGTTAGTAAATGCTCGTAGGTTTATTATTAGCACCATCCTACCTTTGAGAAAACAGATGCATGGAAGCTCAGGTTACTCAAGCTTGAGCCAGTCCAGCTGGCTTTACACGGAGGCTATGAGATGCCACAGTGGGCCCCACAAAGTAATTTTAATTTCCATCATGTTACAACACTTCACGCTGAAATTTAGAAACATGTTTGTTGACTTTGCATTTTATGGGGTACATCCGATATAATTAAAATTGTGATTTTTGTGTGTAAAAGATTCAAATGTGAGAAATTTTTAAATGTCAACTCCA
>NW_011891203.1:0-4097 GCF_000151845.1 Pteropus vampyrus
AGGCGGGGCAGGCTCGTCCTCAGAGAGAAGAGGACATCTGTGCTAGGACAGAGCCATTGTTTTCAAGGTCATTCAGACATCCTTTTAGTGAGGTTAGCTGTATATGCATTGCGAGTTCTTCATAATGACACACTACTTTCCAAATGACATAATTCTATAGGCGATATCCGTATACGTCCTGAAATTCTTTGCCTGCTTAAAGGTCTGTGTTTTACAGTTGGTTGATATGATGAATAAGACCACATTATGAAGTTTTACCTTGAACCGAGATTAAATACATATAGGCCACAACTGGTTGAAGATTTTGTTTTAAATGCAGTTTTGCTTGCTAACAACGTAACGGTCATACTAACATGAAATTAATAGGTTTTAAATGGAAATTAGAGAAACAGCTGTCCAGATTTCTTGACCCTTTCACAATGTTTTACAAGAAATTCTGTAACCTCGACTTTAAAAATACATAATGGAAGACTCATTTAGCAAGCTCGGCCCACAGATGGTGAGTCTGATACTTGCCACAGCTGCAGAGGCCCACCTTTGAATGACACGGGGGCTCCCAAGTTCAAAGGTCATGGGTGTACGTCGTGAAAAGCAAACAAACTCATCAACATAATATAGTTTCTACTAAACCTAAAAATTGGTGGCCCTTTTAAATAAGCCTATTTTTAAAAGGTATATTGATGCATCGTTTATATATAAAATTCCTGGAACGATGCAGCAGATTGTTAACAGTACTTATTTTTGTGCTCATCTGTACCTTTTAACTTTTTCAATTTTGTGCACATATTGCTTGAATAAAGATGTAGTTTTTATATTTTCCATGTTTAACCTCTTCTTCCTACGCAATCTCAGATACAGTCCTCACGCCTGAACTTTATGGAGTGTCAGGGCAATGTCTTTCTCCTCACTTCCTGGGGACACTTTTGGGCAGTTGTCCTCCTTCCATCCCTTGACTGTCTGTAACTCCAGTTCTCTCAGTCGTGCGTGGCCTGAGGGACACGGGGACACCCATTGCCTCTCTCCTTTCATTGATAGGTCCGGCCTCTGTCGACGGTGTCTGTCTTTGTGTCCACTCTTCCGAGCGGAGCGTCCGTGTCCTCTTGGCTCAGCCCACGCGGAGTCTTCTTAGGACAGCCCAGGGCAGCCGTGTTTTCTCTTCCTTCCAGGTGATGAATTCTTGTTCAGTGCAATGCGTCTTGGTCTGCAGTGGCAGAAATCTGAGGCCACTGCAGAGAGCAGGTGACGCCCGGGCCCTAAGGACCCGCGGCTCTGGGCGGCCAGGCCGGAGACGCAGACCCCACTGCAGGGCGCACCCCCAAACCCAGCGCCGGAGGTGTGAAGCCCAGCCGAGCCGCAGTCTCATGACACTCGAGGTTTATTTAGAGAAGCAAGGGGACATGACAGAGCGTGTGTCGTTCGGCTTCTGGAATCGCTGCGGTTCCTCATGGTGTAGGGTTCGCTGTGTGACAGACAGCTCACCGTCAGGCCGGGTGATGCACGAGGATTGTTTACAGTGTTTTTTTTTTTCAAAAATGCACTGGGGATTTTCACAGAAATTTCTACTTTACTGAAAACCTTTTATTTCCTCATTTTCCTCTTATTGCCCATAATATATATTTCATGTATATATGCAAGTTCCTCTCCTCCGTCGTCTGCACAGAAACACGTTTGTTGCTCCATGGTGGAGAGCAAGTTCAAAGAGATGCCACAGTGGAAAGGTCACAGCCGATGGACTCAGGGTACATCAGTGACGTGGAAGCCAGTGACAGTGTCCCTGCTGTTGCCGTGAAGAAACACTGGCGAAAGAGAGTGACGCGGGTTCAGGCTTCGCCGTGAGCCACTGAAGGCGGAAACGACGGGCTGAGGGCCGTGCTTCCCTTTCCTTGTCGCTTCCACGACCGCACTGCTACTTACTAACTTCCCGTGAGCGGCTCCTTCAGATCGTAAGTGAGAGGGAAGTTTCCTATAAGATAGACACAGACACGCATCCAAAATATTTAATCACGTAATTTTAAATTTCAGTGGCAAACCAACTCCAGCAGAGAAAGGGTTATTGCAACATAAAAAAAGAAACTATAAGGAAACTAAGCTCTAGAGAAGCCCGAGCCATTTTACAGGATGACACATGATTGTAAATATCCACTAAGTTCTACTGAGATTTTTCTTCTGCTTTTTTTTCCTGCTCATCATCCAAACCCCTTAAGCAACAGTCGCACAGCAACTGAATGATCTCGTTGTCAAAGCTGCAACATAACATAGAAAAACAAAGCATGGGGAATCACATTAATGGAACACAATTTGGGGAAATATTTACTCTCAATATAATACCGTGGACTATCCCTCCAAGAGGCATTCTGATGGATGTTCTTCTCGTCATACCTTAGGACATGGAAGGCCTCTTATTAAACCCGCCCCCAAAAAGGTCCCATTATTTCTCTTTGGGGAGAAAATCTATTATATTAATTGTATAAAAGCTCTTCCACCCCCATTACATGGCGAAATTTCCTCCTTTGTCTTTGGAAGTAGAAAGAATCTGGTTATTACTTTTCGTAAATATTTAAGATTATCTTGAGAGAAAGGAAGAACAATAAATAGAATCACATTCTTGAGTCATGGTTCAAGAAAAACAATTGGCCTCGAAACTATTTCCTTGTTTTAAGTAAGAACCTTTGATTTATTACTCGTAACGCATGTAAGAATGTAAGAGTGATTGCTCACTTTGATGTACTGAGGTAATAACTAACATTCATAAATAAGACGAATCGTAAATGATTAGCCCTGTGAATAGGCATATAGAAATTGTTTATTGTTTTTCCCTGTTGAGTTCATGAGCCAGAGTTTGCTTTTCTGTAAAAATCACAGTGTGTTTTGTGTGTCATGGGATAAAAAGCATGTTCCAAACACAACAGGTTGGGTTAGCTCTCACGCCCCTGTTAGGGAAGCATGGCTGTCTCCATTTTTACTGAAGAAGGGGTCATTCCCCAGGAGGAGAAGCCAGTCGTGGAGAGCGTCGCCAGGCCTCACCCTGCCACCACCCGGGGGCTCCCCCGCCCCGCCGGTGCTTCTTCCGCTTTCCAGTCTGTCTCTCTCCATGCCTCTCAGGCACGCGCTGACCTCTGGGCCCCCTCTCCGAGCAGCCCCCAGCTGAGGGAGGAGGGGTGCTCGGAGCAGCCTCTCCTCTGCCCAGGGCCCTGAAGGGCCGTGCACTGACCTGCGCTGGCCGAGCTCCTGTCCCCTCACCCCCAGCACCCGGCTCCCCGCTGCCAGTGTCCTGGCACTGGCAGAGCCTGGGCGTGTCCTTGCAGACACTTTTTTTTTTTACTGTGTCCTATTTAAAACTTTTTGACTTCTAAAAACACATATCTGAAGTGGGCCCTCTTAGCCACTTGGAGTGTGTAGTGAGGTTAGCTGTGCTCATGTTGCTGTGTAGCAGGTCTCTAGAGCTGTTCCTTCTTGCAAAGCCGGGACCCCGCGCTGCTGCCCTCCCCCGGCCTGGCCCTGCCTCTCCTTTCTGTCTCCATGACTTGGGCCGGCCGCTCCAGGTTAATCTCACGTGAGTGGAAACGGTATTTGCTCCTTTTGCGACCGGCTTATTTAACTCAGCATAATGTCCTCAGGGTTCATCTGCGCTGTAGCGCGTGTTAGAATTTTCTCTGTTTGTAAGGCTGAGTAATACTACATTGTATGTACGTACCACGCTGTCTTTATATATTCATCTGTCAATGGGCATTTGGCTGTTTCCACCTCTTGGCTATTGAGAACGCAGCTGACAAACAGGGGTGCGTGAATATCTTTTTGAGGTCCTACTTTAAGTCCTTTGGGATATATACCCAGGATTGGGATTGCTGGATTGCGTGACAGTTCTGTCTTCAGTTTTTGCAGGAGCAGCCGTACTGTTCTCCATGGAGGCTGCCCCGTTTCCTGTTCCCAGCGACAGTGCAGGGGGCCAGGTTTCCCACATTCTCGCCAGGGCTCACGTTGTCTTTTTTTGATAGTGGCTCATTGTGGTTTTGTTTTGCATTTCTCTAAAGATTAGTGAGTATGGCCTTTTAAAAACACGGCGAAGCCTTATTTTTGCAGTCAGCTCTGCGTCATGT
>NW_011891203.1:6217-8205 GCF_000151845.1 Pteropus vampyrus
ACTGCACTGTTTCAAATTTATAGCACCAATTAACAAAAACTTCTTTAGGTAAACGAGTATAAATCTCCCAGTAGACTTACATAAGAGGCTCTAAAAATGACTGTTGGTATTTAAAATATTCTTTGAGTGCTGCCAATGACGCAGGAACAAAAGAAGCTAAGTATTTGTAGCCAGGTGTGGTGTGCTCTGCAGCTCTGAGTCTCTGGTGCCACGTGCAGTTAGATTGGTCATGTGTTTTGTGTCCCTAGCCGTCAATGTAAGTCGTCAAGCCAGAAACAACAAGCCACATCATCTCGGCGTTTGTAAATTGTTTGATTTAGAATGGCCGAATGTCGAAATGAAACCACTGAGTATATGAAATGCTGCTCGCAGACCATGTGACATCATCTGGACTCGCCTCCGTGAAGATAACGCACAGACCTACCGTTCCATTTCATCTGTTCTTACGAACATTCTTTTACTCATTTTGCTTTCTTTTTCTCTTCTATGTGATGTTTTCTTTTTCTTTCATACTCTATTAATAGTTCAGTGTTTCTTAATCAAGTTTCTGAGCGAAACTACACTGTACTTCCTTTTTTAAGGAAAACGGCTTACGGGAAATAAGAACGCAGCGTAAGAAAACAAAACGAGAGGCATAATTTCTCCACGTGGCTAGCACTTCATTTCTACTGCTGCGTCTCAGTTTTGAAGTTTTATGAATCATTTGCCGGGGAGGCTGCTCTCGGGTCCTGCAAAGCACCTCACAGCACAGCAGCAGGTTCTGCTGGTTATTTCAGTGATGAGATATGAGTTAAATCTAAAATGGAAAGTGTGTTGCAAAGAAGGTGACAGGTTTTTAGAGTAACTGACGTTCACACGAATATTTTAATGAGAGTTTCAGCACAACTTTTTATAAGTGAATTCCAATTAAAAAGTTGTTCCTATGAGATAAAATTGACGCTATTGGCATTTCTGGTTTACAAATGCAGAAACAGACGCTGAGTAAGGTTAAAGGACGTGCTCAAGGTCATTTGGTTCTTAGTAACTAAATGGGATTTGGATCAGTGTTGTCATATTCCAAAGTCTGTTTTGACCCCATATTGCACTATTATTAATGCTACATCGTATCAATGTTATCTTCACTTAAATATTTCATCATACTTACGTGTCTCAGTGCTTTAAATGCATATCACTTTTATTAGCTATATAATGCTCCATCAAATTGGAGAATATTTTCTTTTGTTGTTTTTACTCTTACAAATAAAGATATTGTTGACACTGTCATACACGTCTTTTCATTTCTGTTAAATTTTGTCCTTCCGATGAATTTCTTGATATGTAAGCATTGAACAAAGAACGACTTTTTAAAAGTTGCCTTTGCTTCTCATAGGTTATTTCCTTCATTTCAAAAAATTTAACAAGAAATCTTATAAAGAATGCATAAATACGTACTAGTTAAAGAGTCCTGGGCAGCCTGGCGAGGTCTGCGTGTTGTGCGTCTTGTTATTCTGATCGGCTTGTTCTCCCAGGCGGTTTCCCTTAAGCACAGCAGTCCTGCCGTCGAGAGCCACAGGGAAGGAGCTGTCGCAGTGAAATGGCAGTGGACGAGCGGAAAGACGTCCCCTCCGAAGGGGCGGAGGACGCGCTCCGCGTGTCACGCGTGGCGTTCAGCTGGCTGGCGCGCACGCCGGGGTCCCCCGGAGAAGCTCGGCCGCAGCGGACGCCGCCGTCCAGTCGCCGCCCGTTCCTGGGAGCCCCGGTGACGTAGTTCCTCGGGGGTTACTGCGTCTTCGTCGCTCGGCCGTTAAGTGTCCCCTCTGGGAACCCTTCCCGTGGCTCTCACTGCCCCGACCGTGGACACGCCTGAGCTGGCGCACGCGCGCAGCGGTCTGGTTCGCTCTCCAACAGCCGCTGGGGACGGAGCAGCGTCCGAGACAGAGCCAGGTCGCGATCTCCACAGAGCCCGCCGCGCCGTCGGAGGAGCGCGCACGACACAGCAGATCGCATTT
>NW_011891203.1:9800-11267 GCF_000151845.1 Pteropus vampyrus
GGAGGGGCCAGAGACAGACATGGGGGTCACGGCGTGCAGCAGACACCAGCCTTTGGTTTTTACGTTTGTTTTTGAACACATGGGCAGTAGTAATGGGAAATCAGGGGTTCGGCCAAACGCATGTCTGCACTGTCCCTTTCATGGTTGAAAGAGAGCCAGCTGCAGGGCCCTCTGGGCCCACTCCCGCTCCCCAGTTCAGAGTCCCAAGGGAAGCAGGTGTGAGCAGAAGGGACAGTGCCGCTGTACCAGTGCCCAGCCACCGCCAGCTGTGCTGGCCAGCCCATGTGGAAGTTCAGCCGCAGACCCGGGACCCTCACCACCCTGATGGGAGCAGGAGTGGCCTCGCTTCCAGGCTGCCGTCAAGGACCAGAGGGCAGAGGATGGAGGGCCGTGTGCTGGTCCTTGTCCCTGGTCAGGATCTAGAGCAGGGTCTTAGGTCCTTTGTAGATGAAGAAGCTGTGACATGCCGTTCTCTTTGGAACTCAGCAAGACGTGGGCCCCTGCACTCTCTACGCTGAAGCTGGGTGCAGACACGGGGTGTCTTCCAGTCCGTGAATGTGCGGAGTGGGTGGGGCAGAGAGGGCTTGGTGCCAACCCATTTCTGCGAGATCCGTGTCGGATTTACTCCCCTCGATGACAGGAGCAAGGAGGGCAAGGAGGGCGTGAGTGTCCCTCGGGTCCTGCTTGACCCACAGAGGCTGAGCCCGGGAAATAGGGGTGAAGAAGGAGAGGCTGTAGCTGTCATCAGCTACATGCTGTGCAAAGCCAGCAGCCAGCATTTCTAATGTAAATGTGCATGGCGAGAAAGAGGAATTCAGACGGCACACAGCATGATTACTCCGGAAAATCAAAGACCACGCCGGAGGGAAGGCGGCACGGGAAAGCCCCTGGTCCTTGCTGCTGTGCTTAGTTGCTGGGGGCGAGTCGAGGGCGGGGGTGGGGGGTGCACACAGGACCACGTGCTGCCCACTGAGGGTGAGCTCAGCCGCCAAATTGCACAACCAGGGAAAGTGAAAAATGAGCCAAGCCGCATCCTTCTGACAGGCGCAGACGTCCCGTCACCACGGGCGAGAGGAGGCAGGGAGGCGGCCGGGCCAGGGCGCTGGGGTCGGGCCGAGTGCGCCCTGGGCTCTGCTGCTTCCTGGGACCTTGGATAAACTCGTTGGGTCCCTTGGAATGAGCTGGTTCACTCAACCCAAAGAGAAAGGTGACAATACCACCACCAGCAACAATGCCACACGGTTTGTCACACTAAAGGAGATAAGATTAGCAAAACTAATTCATTACCATTTTAGTAAAAGCGAGGAGACTCCAGTGAGCTGGGACCGGCCCACCCTTACCCCGCAAAGTGGAAACAGGCCCCCCAAGTCCTCCAGGCGTGCCCGCACCCCGACCTCCTCGCCCCCCTTTGCACCTTGCTGAGCCGCTTCTGTTGCCCCGCCATTGTCCAGCCTGCGGCGGGCAGCG
>NW_011891204.1:0-362 GCF_000151845.1 Pteropus vampyrus
ATTTTTAATAAATGACTTTGTGAAATAGGAAACTAATCCAAGTAGTGCCCAGAGTCTTGATGTAAATGGGGCATGCATCCTGGTCCTCAATTTATTTAATAAATGACTTTGTGAAATAAGAAACTAATCCAAGTAGTGCCTAGAGTCTTGATGTAAATGGGGCATGCATCCTGGTCCTCAATTTATAATCTCCCTGCGAATTTGGAGCAAGAGAATGGGAATTAGAGGCCTTACTCTTGGTGAATGTGTTAATCATTGCTTCTCTGAGTATTGCAAATCCAGCCTAAAAGTAAGGTAGGAATAACAGTGTTTTTGGAGTGATAAAATATTATAGAGCGACTTATTTAGTTGACATAGGAGTG
>NW_011891204.1:1864-3310 GCF_000151845.1 Pteropus vampyrus
TGGCTCTGAGATGGGGGGGCCTACAGGCAAGAACCAGAATGAAGCATCTGGAAGTTAAGAGCTGGCCCCAGTGACAACCAGCAAGGATACAGGACCTCAGCCCTACAAAGGCAAGCTGCTGAATTCTGCAAATGACCTGAAAAAACTTGGGAGCTAATTCTCCCCCAGGTAAGAGCCCAGGCCACTGACACTTGGCTGTAGCCTCTGAGGCCCAGATTTCTCATCTACACAACTATGAGATAATACACTTATATCGTTTTTAGCTGTTAAATTTGCGGCAAGTTTCGTGACAGCAATAGAAACCTAATCCAGTACTCTTCATCCATATGAAATAATATTATATTCATAATTCTAAATGATCATTGTAAAGATCTTGCAGTAATACAAAGAACTCTTCATGATATGAAGATAAGTGAAAACATAAAGATTGCTACATAAAGTCCTATGACCTCGCACGTTAAAGATATATGCAAATGGAGGCTATTACAAAGAGAGAATATGCAAATGTGGAAATAATTAGAATTTTAAAAGGGAGACATTTCTTTGAAGGTTTAAGCATCAGTGCTTGGAAGAACTTTCATGAACCTCCTTGGCGAGACGGTCCTAATTTTTTCCAGAGAAGTGGCTTTCCTCAAAGGGACCAAGGTAGTTGACAGCTGCAGCCAAATCACTGACACCTTTTCTCCACCTACAGAAACAAAGAGGTCAATGGATAGAGTCTTCTCAGCTAAATTTTTCAATGATCTTTTCTTTTTTAAGCCTATGGCACCTGTTATCACCTGGCCAACACTCACAGGTGCCAAATAAGTGTATAAATACAAATGAATATGAAAGGAAAACTTGGAAAAGGGTGATCAGGTTGGTTACCTTTTTTTCATTTGTGGTTGTGATTTTTCTATCGCCTGCTGATAATATTTTCACATCTGGGTTTATCCTTCATTTGAGTTGATAGAATTAAGCACTCTTCACCTTCCAAGGGAAGCGCTTGTCTGCAAACCTGGTTGCTAAACTAACACTGGTGATTTCTTCCACCCCACCCCAGCTGCTCCAGAAAGGAAGAAGGGAATGTTGGGCGCAGACTGTGCTTGGAATATTATCAGGTGAACAGAACTGACTCTAACAAGAGGGAAGTTTTTATTCACACAAAATGGATCAAAGGTCACATGCGCTCCCTCCCAGCGAGGGGCTGGGCTAGGGACTTGTAGCATGCTGCAAACCAAAGCTGCCTCGAGCTGCTAATTGTTGAAGTAATATATCCAAAATGACAGAAGCAAGTGATGTCCACCAACGGGGTCCAACGTAGGCTTCAGAAGTGGCCACTTTCACTTCTAAGTCATACTTTGAGAGTGCCGTGGGCAAATCATCCATGTCCAACAGAGCGTCGTCTGTGAAACAATGGTTGCTAACTTCTCATGGGCCCAGCACCGTGCTCAGACTTTGCTTATC
>NW_011891204.1:4938-5266 GCF_000151845.1 Pteropus vampyrus
GGATCTTAAGGGTTATGGCCCCACTCTCGGGCTAGCCACATCAGGTATGGGTGGGGGGATATCGAGTTATCTTTGCCAAAGAGGATTTTTTTTTTAATTAATTTTTGGGAGGAGGGGCGTGTTATAGGCCTATCTCAAAAAACAAGAACTAGCCCAAATAAACAACCTAACACTGCATCTTAAAAAACTAGAAAAAGAAGAAAAAATGAAGCCTAAAATCAGCAGAAGGAAAGAAATAATCAAAATTAGAGCAGAATTCAATGAAATCGAGAACAAAAAGACAATAGAGAACATGTGGTGACAGACAGCAGATATCTTATGAGACCGA
>NW_011891204.1:5466-5789 GCF_000151845.1 Pteropus vampyrus
TCATTTCTAGTCATTTTTCCACCAAAGATCAGAGCACTGACCTGGGGTATAGCCAGGGATGATTTCTTCATTTAAACCCAGACCATGATGAAAAAAGCATTGCAAGCAAGCAGTGGGTACCGAATGCCTGCTTTAATCTGCCCCTGAGCCATTTATTGCTGTTTGGTCAACATAACAAGCATGGCTGGTCACTGAGTTTTGTCCTGAACTTAGCAAGTCATTTTGTCCAAACCGGGAAGCCCCCTTGCCTATGGCAGGAGGTGAGGTTGCTACGCGGGTTCCTCGTTTTATTGAGTACCTTCTAAATACCTGGCATAGTCTCA
>NW_011891205.1:0-453 GCF_000151845.1 Pteropus vampyrus
CAATGTAAGTTCTTCATTCACTGCATTTGGTCGTAATGTTTCCTTAGTCCCTTCTAGTTTAGAGCCGTCTTTCAACTTTTTATTGCCGTTGCTGTCGTTTTCACGTTGACTTTTTAGAGAGTCCAAGCCAGTTGCAGAATATCCCACATTTTGGGTTTGTCTCACTGTTTCCTCGTGGCAACTTTTAATTTATTCTTCTACACGAAACTAGAAGTTCAGTCTAAATGCCCAGTTCGATCCCTTTGGTTCGGGTCGAAAGTGTTGGGCTCGACGTCGTGGACTTGACCCAGGGCTTCCTGAGAGCGGAGAGAGAGCGGTGCCTTCGGGCTCTTTCTTCGTCCCTTTGCACTTGACAAGTGATCTTGGGTTGGTACTTTGACATCACGCACATGTTGCTTCCGGACCGTCTTTCCCTAAGGGTTTCAAGGTCGCGAAAGCTCTCGGCCAGGGTCC
>NW_011891205.1:1606-1936 GCF_000151845.1 Pteropus vampyrus
AAGCTGACTCCTGAACCGGCGGACTGGGAGGGCAGAGAGGCGGCCAGGCTGTCCCCGCCGGCCGCGTCCCCGCCCCGTGCCAGGCTCGGGGACCGCAAACCGCCTGCTAGGAGCCGAGTTCTGTCGTCCTCCCCTCCCAGCCCTCGCGACCCCAGGCTGGGACAGTCTTCGGAGATGGGGCTTTTCAAAAGCTAAGTACAGTGCAGCGAGGTCGTATGGATGGGCCCCGGTCCAAAATGGCTGGCGCCCTTGTGGAAAGAGATCAGGACACAGAGACCGCGCGAAGGCACACACGAGGACAGGACAGCCACCGACACCCCGCCGACAGGG
>NW_011891205.1:2576-4586 GCF_000151845.1 Pteropus vampyrus
TGCGTTTGGTTTCCCAAAAACTTGAAACGTTACCATATCCGAGATGGATCTGCAGATTGGAGTCTTTCGGAAGGCGAGTTTTAAGCCGGTAGTATTTGAAGGTGGAATGTAGCCACGTACAGACATCAATGTGCTGTTCCTATCGTTAGGAGCAGCCATTAGAACACATCCATAAATCACCTAAAATGAAGAAAGGGCCGGAATGTATCACTCGAGTGAAATTTAAGAAAGACCCTGTATCGTGGAGAGCAGAGTGGCGCAGCGGAAGCGTGCTGGGCCCATAACCCAGAGGTCGATGGATCGAAACCATCCTCTGCTAGCCGTGTTTTTTATTTTTAAATCAAACGAAGATTTTAGGAAAAGTGATTGAATGGTTTATCACATCGTCAGATTAGGGGCTCTGGACCAGCTCAGGAGGTTTGAGACTCCTCATGGTAATTCGTTAGAAATACCTACTTCCTATCTTCGGTAAATGCTACTCATTTTACTTCCGCGCATCTCGTGACTGTCAGATTTGGGGACCAGCGCACCTGCTATGGATGGGAATGTGTATCTCGTGCGTCTGTATTGCAACTTGTTATAACTTTGGTAATCTACATCTCGATCTCCCAAATCTTCATCTTTTTACAAACGATGACAGACACTCTAGAGCAATACAGACAAACCCGTTTGTAACAGGATAAATACTATTCCTCATGAGAATTTATGCAGACCGTCATTGCAGTCACGTAGTCGTGGCCGAGTGGTTAAGGCGATGGACTTGAAATCCATTGGGGTCTCCCCGCGCAGGTTCGAATCCTGCCGGCTACGGAGCTGCGTTTTCTTCCCAGGTATACCTTGTGGACCAACTCGAAATTCAAGCACACACAAAAACTACACGAAACACAGCTTTCCTGGCTATCATATTTCTCCATAAAATTGGAAGCAGATAGTTCTAGTCCCTTAGGGTAACAGTAGGTATAGAAAATCTTTGAAGATGTTTTTGGGAAAACACGAGTGGTTTCTGAGACCATTATAAAGATGCTCAGGCTTTAATTCTCTGAATTGCTCTTCGTATCCGAAATGCAGCGAAGAGCTGACTTCCGAAACGTCACCTGCCTCTAATTTCTTCCGCTTGACGTTCTTCTAAAAATGTGGGCACATCCAGTGCATTTATTCTACTCCTGAGCATGTGTGATGACTTGGAATCGATATCCTAAGAGATTAAGCGTTGACACCTTCCTCTGTAAACCCGTAGGTAGAGAAGCTTCACGACCAGGTTAGGAATTAGGGGAACGCACCGTTTTGGTCTTGCGAGAAACGCTGGCACTCCAGCCTTCGTGGGCCTGAGAAAAATTCCAAGCAAAGGTGAGGTTTCGCTTGGCTACTCGACCGTCGGAGTTGTTGCGTTTCTTTTCCGTGGCGCGTCCGGGACAGAAATCACCCCAAACTAGCGCACACGACGCATTGCTAACACCTTTGCGAAAACGTAGGGTAGGGAACCTGTGGGCCCCATGGTGTAATGGTTAGCACTCTGGACTTTGAATCCAGCGATCCGAGTTCAAGTCTCGGTGGGACCTCTTACTATTTTAGTTTCTTCCTCTTCCTTTAAATCGCGGTCGCACCTGGAGGAGGTTGTGGACACCTGCGCCCTTGTGCAGCGACACACCCTCCTTCTCCCACTATCCCGCACGACAGCGTCCTACGTCTTCTTCTGGAACTCACACCCACCCTCTCTTGCCCATTCGCCTTCCCTGGACCAGAGTCCTCTCAGATCCTGCAGAATCAGATTGTCGCCCGGTCGCCTAAGTGTTCACGTTTCACACCGGGGACCAGAGTTCTGGGTTCGGGTTCCATCCATTTCTAACAGGCAGTGGGTCCTGAGAAGTTTCCAGTGCGTGTGAGCCCAGGTCGTGGTGTTTATCATGGAGCCTCCACTATCTGTGATACAGTAGATTTTTAAATGAATCAATACATTTTAAGTTAAAAGCATAAGAACGCGGTGCTCTGTAGTGATCATCCACAGATGCC
>NW_011891205.1:6396-8727 GCF_000151845.1 Pteropus vampyrus
GTTTCCCTGCACCCTCCTCAGAGTCGCCCAATATAAGACAAACGCTACGATGAGGACTTTTTTTTAATTGAGATATAATTGACATATGACATTGTGTAAGTTTAAGGTGTACAATATGTTGGTTTAAACATTTATATATTGCAATATGATTACCACAGCAGCATTAGCTAACACCTTCATCGTGTCACATAATTCTCTCTCCCCAGTCTGCTGTCTCTTCTTTATTTTTTGTTCCTTTATCAAAAGCAGGAGGGCCATTCATACAAGCAGAGAGACATCATTTTCATTAATGAAAACATGCCAAAGGAATAGGATTTGCAAAAATAGAATTCTGTCGAGTAACGAAATATAGTACTTTTCAGGAGACCGATGCACGGGTGACGAGGTGGCCGAGTGGTTAAGGCGATGGACTGCTAATCCATTGTGCTCTGCACGCGTGGGTTCGAATCCCACCCTCGTCGTCCGCCTCCGCGCCGGGTACCTTTTCGCCCCTGCAGTTTTAGTGCTTTGTGAACCGGATATCAGGGGCTGTGGGAGAAAAACAACGCGAAACGTTCTCATTCCCGGCAAACTTCGATTTGTAGAGGGGGTTCAGTCTGGCCTATCTCCTGCCTCGTAAACGGTGGCTGCGGGTGACACGCAGCGAGGGCGTTTGCTCCCAAGGCCCGTTTCCCGCGCGCCTCGGCCCCGGCAGGTCGGAAGCTCCGCGGTCCGCGGCGTTGTCGAATATTCTTTGCCTTTTAAATCCCAGGCACGTTTCCAGGTCCAAGGCGCTCTTTCCTGACACCTTCCCACCCGCTACCCGCCCCGCCTGCGCGTCGAAGACGAGCTTCGTCGGCCCCCGGGAGCAGACGCGGTCCACACCCTGTGCCTTCGCTTAAGTCGTTCCTTTTGCCAGGACGGGCTCCGCTCCTTTCTCGCAAAATCCTTTTGCAACACCCAGATCGACTACCCCTTGCCCGGGAATCCGCAAACGAAAGCATCGTCCTCCTCTTTGCAAATTAGCTGAATTTAAATCGAAGATCTTTTCCAAGCGCGCAGCCTGTTTTTCCTTCTTTGATCATCTTCCGCCACGTACATTTTCTTTTTTAAAGCACATAATTCTATAAAATCTCACCTGTCACCTGTTTTCACTTTAAAGTAAACTACAGCAAGGGGCGGGGGAAACCGTCGGTTACCCGAATTTGCAGGGCCGGTCGAGGTTACCTCTCCGACACTTGCCCCTCTTATCGCCTGTCTCTGTTTTACAGATGAGGAAACTGAGGTAGAGGCCAGACAAACCCAACTGTTCCTTCCTTATGAAGGTTCACAAGAACCAAGTTCTTTTAGATCAAGTGGTTGAGGTGGTGAAGTCTTTCTAACATGTTCACCTCCTGCCACTGGGCTTGCAACTTTTGATACCTGGGGACCGCTGTACACTCGTTATAAGCCAGCGGATGGAGGCCTAAGAAGCACAAATTTTGAAGTAATGTCTGTTTTTCAACATTTCCCTAACAATATATGGCATGTGGTTCCAAACTGGCTTACGCACTTTGACCCATTTAACCTTGGAAGTAAAAACCTGGGAGGTGATGCCGCCGGCTGGAAGCCCGAGCCGGTCTTCAGGAACTGGGGGGTGTGCTTTGTGTGTTTTGATTTTTCTCCATTAAAGAATCAGAGATAATTGGTGCAGACACCGGAGCAGCCTTATCCCTCCTGTCACTTGCTCCCCACTTTACCTTCTCTGAGAAGAAACTTCTAGGGGTACCACCCTTTTATGCCCTTGTCTCTCCAACTGTGCACACTGTAAACATTGAACAGGTATTTATAAAATAGACATTGCAAGGTGTGTCCTGTGTGTGTGGCGGTGGCAGGGAGCGATGGAAACTTTGTCCAGGCAGAATAAACCCAGGGTGTCCGTCACTCCTGTGAATACACATCACGGAAAAGTGTGCCAAAGTCTTGTGCCGTCTCAAAGTGGAGAAGTGGGTCTGGGGCACTTTTGTCTCTGTCCCTCACCTCGAAGGGCAGAGAAGGGGAACCCGTTACGTGGATAGGAGCTCTGAGCCTCCTGGTTCTCCCCGCACAGTCTGGACGTCACGGACGGCTCCGGGACACCGGCGTCACCCGCGAGGCCTGCGGGGCCCGGCGGAGGAAGAGGGGTCGTTACCCCGTTTTAACATCCAGCGCTTTGACCTGGGAAAAACACCCACGGCCTCCACGTTTGAATCAACGTTCGGACCTGGAACCAAACACCCCATGTTTCGCCACGAAGCCGGCCGTGGAGACGGCTCTTCAGTCCTCACTGGCTGCGGCGCTCGGCGCGTCGGGCGCGGCCGTCTGCTCCGCGCT
>NW_011891206.1:0-968 GCF_000151845.1 Pteropus vampyrus
CCATCTGGTGAGATGGCAGCACCATGAGGTGGAGGTGTGTCTGTCACCTACGGTGGATGAATAACGTGAGAAAGAAAGAAACCTTCGCTATATTAAGCCGCTGAGGCATGGGGGTCATTCGTTACCACAGCACGGCCCAGCCTTAACCTGGCTAACACTGTGGCAGCTGGAGCCATGCAGCCACCACCTCCGCTGTGAGCAAGGGGGCCAGTCTGCAGGGGAAGACACGGAGAATGGGAAAAAGAACCAGAGATGGGAGGCCGCATGGGACAGCTGCCAGGTCTCCGGGAGTTTCTCCAGCTCCCAGCTCCAGGCCACTGTGTCCTTGGACTCAGGGAAGAGCCTGTGTCCTTCGAGCAAGTCCCCATTTCCAACCGAAGCCAGCTCAAGTGGCCTTCAGAGACTCACAGACTAAAGAGCTTTAAAACCCTCAGCAGCTCCCTCTCTACCAGCCAAGCTGCCTCAGAAATATTAAGACGGCGGCTCTCGGGCGCCCTACTTCAAAACGCGTCCTGTCTCAACTGGGAAATCAGACCCTGGACGGTTAGACTCTGCTGAGCCCCCGACGACTCTGGCTCGGAGCTAGAAGGCCCTGAGCCGAGGGCAGGTACAGCACAGGAACAGCGACTTCAGAGAGGCCCCATCGGGCCCGCACAACTACACCCTCCACCCCCGCCCTACAGATGAGGAAACGGGAACAGGAGAGGTGCCTGCCCGAGGGCACCGTGTGGTACACGGTCGCGCTCAGGCCCCTGGACACAGGGTGACGGTGGTGACAGCTAACACCCGCAGGCATGGACCGTGTGCTGGCCTCAGCACTTCCTGTGCGTCAACGCACTTAATCCCTATAACAAACCTAAGAGGCAGGTACTGTGTAGCATCCCCATTTTACAGATATGTAAACTGAGGCACAGAGCTGGTAAGCACCTTGCCCCAAATCGCAGAATGACCAAACGGTAGAGCCAGGC
>NW_011891206.1:3518-3969 GCF_000151845.1 Pteropus vampyrus
GGCATGGCAGCTTCCAATAAAACTTTATTTACAAAATCAAACAGAGAGCCAGATTTGACCTACAGCACACAGTTTGCCCATTTCTGATCTAGGACACGTCCTAGCAGTGGCATTGCCAGGTCAAAGTGCTTCGCGCAGTGGGTGTCATTTTGCACGCCGCCCCGGCCGGCAACGTACAATAGCTCCTGCCGGCGTCATTCTCAGCAGCGAGGCGTGTCGGCGATGTTTTCGGGGGGTATGCAATGCCACGATCTACTTCTTTACCGTTTTGGGTCAAAGTTATGCCCATAACAAAGGTGTCCCAGTCTCCTGATTTCCGACGTGCTGTCTCAACCTGCTGTCAACGCAGAGTCACGGCTGACACGCCTGTGACTTGCACAAAAACCAAAGCCAACCTCACCTGCAGCCCAGTGGGGTACATGACACGTCAGTGCCTTCAGAGTCAGCAAAG
>NW_011891206.1:4019-7834 GCF_000151845.1 Pteropus vampyrus
CTCAATTCAGGACTCTCAAAGTGAACCAACAAAGAGCAAAATTCTGAGGACGGCGCAGTCACGTGACAGCACGTAGCTTACTCTGAAGCAGGATGTCACAGCCTCAGTACCATTTACATTACGGGCTGGAAAATTCTGTCGTGGGGCCGTCCCGTACACTGCAGGATGTTTATAGGCATCACCAGCCTCCACCCGCCAAGTGCCAGCACCGTCCCCACAGCTGTGACAACCAAAGATGTCCCCGGACACTGCAGCACGTCCCTTGGGAGGGTAAAGTGACCTCCAGTTGAGAATTGCCACTCTAAATTAACTCAAGGCATTCAGAAAATAAGGGAAAAATGTCACAGTCTGGTCACCTCGCCCATCGCCCTGCTCGAGCAGCAGGCTCGCCGGGCGGGCAGGACGAGGCGGGCGGCAGGGCCTCCGTGTGCCCGCTGAGTCCGCCCTCTCTGCCCTCCTCGCGCCCCGCCCCCTGGAGGCACTGTCACATCTGCCCGCTTCCCCTGCACTGCGTATAACCCACGCCACCTTTCAGAAAAACGTTAACTGGGCGTGGAGACGGGGACTCAGGGACGTGAGGTGACTGACACCGGCCATGGCAGAGCAGCCGCAGACAGAAAGAGCTGGGTCCCTGATGACTTCGGAGCTGCCACGCTGGGCCTGAACGAACCACCTCCAGGCTTCTTTTTAGTGCCAAGAGAAACGTCTCTCCTGTTTGTCACTGGGGAGGGGTCTGGGGACGAACCACTGTGCCCTGCCTGGTCCTCCCTAACGCAGGCGTGAACCTGCTTTCCCAGGCGGGTCTCGGCTCTGCCGGCCTTTCCTGCGGGGACTGGCCGCGGCGACCTTACAGTCCCTACTGTCCCCAGGCACGAGCCAATGTCTCCTCCCAGCGGCCACACAAAGTGACCTGGAAGAGCCTGGCTGCGGGGGCCTCACGAGGCACAGCGGGGACAGTGTGGCACACTCACACCATGACCATCCTCCGGGGACGCCCAGGGACGTCACCGCGGCTCCAGTCCCCTCTCTGACCTGGGCCAGATCCCTCATTCTTCAGTTTTTGAGAAACCAATTGCCATGTTTTTTTCCCCACGTGACACGGACGTCATAAAACTCACGGAGCCACAAGCTGGGGCAACCCTACCGTGATGCTGTGATTTATAAGACACTTCCAGTCTCGGGTACAGAGCTCCTAAAAGCCTGGGATTTCCTAAGTGGTGACAGAGTTGGTCGTCAACGAGGTGACTTGTGGAACAATCCGGAGGATGGGGCTGACTCCCAGCCCCGCCCCACCCCCGAGGGAGGCCGGCTGGGGATAGTCCCGGGGCCAAGGAGCTAATCGACCCCACCGAGGTAATGACGCCGCCATGAAACCCAAAGGGATGGGGTTCGGAGAGCTTCTGACCCATGAACCAGACCACTTCCCGCCACTGTGCCGAACCCCAAAGTCCCCCGGGCTTCCCCCCACACATCTCCTCGTCTGGCTGTGATAAACCGGAGGCCTGGTGCGGGAACAGGCTTCCTGAGTCCTGTGGGCGGCCCCGGCAGACTGACCGACCGCGAGGAGAGTCATGGGGACCACTGATTGACAGCCAGGCGGTCGGAGGCGCCGGTGACAACCTGCCTGGACTTAGGACCAGCGTCCGACGTGGGGGGCAGTCTCGTGGGACGGAGCCCTTAACCGTGGGGTGTGACGCCACCTCCCGGTCGACAGTGTCAGAAATGAGCTGAGCCGGACACCCTGCTGGTGCCAGCGTGGCTTGGTGGGGGCCGGAAACCCCCGCACCAGACTGTCACAGGAGATTCCCCCTAGACCGGAGCAGCCCGGAGCAGCCCGCCCGACTCACGATGGAGAGCTTTTCCGTGGTCGTGTACCGCACCAGGATCTCGCCCCGCTTGCTGGCCCACGGCTCGAAATCTGGCCCGACCACCGAGGTATCATCCCTGTCACGCTTCTTCCTGGGACCGTCCTGCGGAAAAGCGCGACAATCTCAGCAGCAGGGAAAAGGAAAAGGACACGGCGGCCGCAGTCGGCAGCACGGTATATTCCATTAACCGGAACTTGCCAGAAGAGTGGAACTTAGCAAAAAGTTTCAGCAGAAGGCAGATGGTCCTCAATGGAGAATAAAATAAACCTACCTAAAGGTTTGCTATGATAAATTTCTCAGGCCAAGTCAGCACAAACGGCCAACATACCGAAAGACACTCACACTCATTAAGAATCGAGGAAAAGCAAACTGAACAAGATCATTTTTTGGTCATCAGCAGGGCACAGAATTCGCAGGACGGACGACATCCATGCTGGCAGGGGCCGGAGAGACAGGCCCCTCAGTTCTGCTGGCGAGGACTTGGAGAACCTGGCAGGAGCCCCATCCTGCAGAAACCCCGCACGTACGCCCCACGGCGCTTGTGCGTCCCAAGGACCAGGAACGGCCGTCTACACCAGCCAACGCCAGAAAGGAGTCTACGCCCCCATCAGAAGAGGATCAGCGAGTCGGAGCACGTGGTGCCCACTCTTTAGAGCGTGACAGGGCCACCGACACTTAGGCTGTCCTGTACGGACGAACACGGAGCTACGGCACGTCAAGGTAAAAAAAAGTATATACTTTGAATTGTTAAAAAAAAAAAAAACAAGCTCTCGCTGTATGCGACGCCAGCACGGAACACTGGCTCCGAGCGCGGGTTCCGGATCAGCCTGGATAGCTCCTGCCGCCGGCATTCTCAGCAGCGAGGCGTGTCGGCGATGTTTTCGGGGGGTATGCAATGCCACGATCTACTTCTTTACCGTTTTGGGTCAAAGTTATGCCCATAACAAAGGTGCCCCAGTCTCCTGATTTCCGACGTGCTGTCTCAACCTGCTGTCAACGCAGAGTCACAGCTGACACGCCTGTGACTTGCACAAAAACCAAAGCCAACCTCACCTGCAGCCCAGTGGGGTACATGACACGTCAGTGCCTTCAGAGTCAGCAAAGAAATTCCCGTGCCCCGCCCCCCAGGGTTACCTCGACAAGCCACGTGGGGCCGTGGTCAGTACATGCATGAGGGGAGCCTGCCGCACGGCCAGGTCCAGGACCCCAGTTCCAGACTGTGTCCCGGCAGAGGAAACAGAGACGCTCTGCATTCGGGGACTGTGGCCAGGAAGTCTGAGCACCCCTCACCCCACCAGCAGATCTGCGTTTTCGCAAGGGAGAGATCACTGCTCTGCACCCAGAGGATCCGGCCGTGAGCTTACGCTCTCCACCACGTAACCCCTTCATCTTTAATCCATTGCCTGAACACGATTTCAACTCTACTAAGTTGACGTGGAACATAGGAAGCGACAGCTTCAACTGAAGCACATGTCAGGACTGGACGCTACGAACTGTTTTTCCCTCTGTGAAATTATATTAAGGGCAACCAGAGAATTCCCCATAGTAACAACAAAAACTCACCTTTTTCAGATCCCATAAACAGATTCTGCAGGGGCGAAAAAAAAAAAGTTAGTTTTTAAAAACTTATTGGATTCTATGATAAAGAAAAAACTTGTAGGTTAAATTAGCATTCACATAGCACTGAGACAATATGACCCGTTTTCCAACAAAGCCAAACGAAAAGTAGAACTATTTATTCAAACAATACCGCTCACTAGAAACTACTGGAGATTCAAATTTCTACTCAATTCAGGACTCTCAAAGTGAACCAACAAAGAGCAAAATTCTGAGGACGGCGCAGTCACGTGACAGCACGTAGCTTACTCTGAAGCAGGATGTCACAGCCTCAGTACCATTTACATTACGGGCTGGAAAATTCTGTCGTGGGGCCGTCCCGTACACTGC
>NW_011891206.1:8578-10394 GCF_000151845.1 Pteropus vampyrus
GGGCCAAGGAGCTAATCGACCCCACCGAGGTAATGACGCCGCCATGAAACCCAAAGGGATGGGGTTCGGAGAGCTTCTGACCCATGAACCAGACCACTTCCCGCCACTGTGCCGAACCCCAAAGTCCCCCGGGCTTCCCCCCACACATCTCCTCGTCTGGCTGTGATAAACCGGAGGCCTGGTGCGGGAACAGGCTTCCTGAGTCCTGTGGGCGGCCCCGGCAGACTGACCGACCGCGAGGAGAGTCATGGGGACCACTGATTCACAGCCAGGCGGTCGGAGGCGCCGGTGACAACCTGCCTGGACTTAGGACCAGCGTCCGACGTGGGGGGCAGTCTCGTGGGACGGAGCCCTTAACCGTGGGGTGTGACGCCACCTCCCGGTCGACAGTGTCAGAAATGAGCTGAGCCGGACACCCTGCTGGTGCCAGCGTGGCTTGGTGGGGGCCGGAAACCCCCGCACCAGACTGTCACAGGAGATTCCCCCTAGACCGGAGCAGCCCGGAGCAGCCCGCCCGACTCACGATGGAGAGCTTTTCCGTGGTCGTGTACCGCACCAGGATCTCGCCCCGCTTGCTGGCCCACGGCTCGAAATCTGGCCCGACCACCGAGGTATCATCCCTGTCACGCTTCTTCCTGGGACCGTCCTGCGGAAAAGCGCGACAATCTCAGCAGCGGGGAAAAGGAAAAGGACACGGCGGCCGCAGTCGGCAGCACGGTATATTCCATGAACCCGAACTTGCCAGAAGAGTGGAACTTAGCAAAAAGTTTCAGCAGAAGGCAGATGGTCCTCAATGGAGAATAAAATAAACCTACCTAAAGGTTTGCTATGATAAATTTCTCAGGCCAAGTCAGCACAAACGGCCAACATACCGAAAGACACTCACACTCATTAAAAATCGAGGAAAAGCAAACTGAACAAGATCATTTTTTGGTCATCAGCAGGGCACAGATTTCGCAGGACGGACGACATCCATGCTGGCAGGGGCCGGAGAGACAGGCCCCTCAGTTCTGCTGGCGAGGACTTGGAGAACCTGGCAGGAGCCCCGTCCTGCAGAACCCCCGCACGTACGCCCCACGGCGCTTGTGCGTCCCAAGGACCAGGAACGGCCGTCTACACCAGCCAACGCCAGAAAGCAGTCTACGCCCCATCAGAAGAGGATCAGCGAGTCGGAGCACGTGGTGCCCACTCTTTAGAGCGTGACAGGGCCACCGACACTTAGGCTGTCCTGTACGGGCTCACACGGAGCTACGGCACGTCAAGGTAAAAAAAAGTATATACTTTGAATTGTTAAAAAAAAAAAAAAAAAACCAAGCTCTCGCTGTATGCGACGCCAGCATGGAACACTGGCTCCGAGCGCGGGTTCCGGATCAGCCTGGCCGGTGGGAAGTCCAGCTTCCACATGACTCAGCACCCCTATTCCTCCGTGGGCCTCCTTAACGGGGAACATAACGCCTCTTGGGAGGGCGTCTGAGAACCAGGAGCGCGTGCACTTGGAAGGGTCTGTCACAATCAGGTGACACTGTTGTCACTGTTATTTATAAACGAGGGAGCATGTAAACGCTGTCCTAACATCTATGAAAACAGAAAAAGTTATACAAAACTGCACAGCACAGCGATGTCACCGGTGACCTGCAGGCGGTGGGCAGAATGGGCGGAAATGGCCGACGGGGCTTCGTCTGTGCTATTCAGCTAATTTTATGTGAAAAATGAGTGAACTGCTTATGTAACTATATGAAAATAAACCCAAAAGAATTATAAAAGGGAAATTAAATTTTTAAACACTTTTAAAAAAAGGAAAAAAGCAGCTCCCGGG
>NW_011891207.1:0-693 GCF_000151845.1 Pteropus vampyrus
GAGCAGGGAAGGGGTGGGCTCTGCCTCTGCCTTCCAGACTGTCACAGAGAGAAGGACCTGGCCTGTGGTGGACACCAGGCAGGAGTTACAGTGACCGAGTGGCCGCAGAGCGGTGGAGCCCCACTGTGGATGGAACATTGCCGAAATGCAGCTGGCTCCGCATTTCCGATGCGCCAGGATCCGCACCTCTCGCTCTGCCCTCCAGGCTCTTAACCCTCACCACAGCCCCAGGAGGAACATTCTAGTCACACCATCACCATCCTCATTTTAACGAGGAGCCAGGCCCCAGAGGGGAAAATCCCCATCCTGAAGTAGCTAGAAAATGGCAGGCTCGGGACTCGAACCCAGGAAGGCAGACTCCAGAGACCACGTGCGAACCACGTCTGTGACACGCCTTCTGATCTCGAGGGATTTGAAAAGCTGCTCCCAAAAAAGGGCCAGAACCCAGGGTACACCCTGCCCCGACTCAGGAAAGGTGCAGCGTGCGGGCCAGTGAGCCAGCTCCCACGGGAGCAAAATTCCTTTATTCTGTCCCAAACCCACATACTGGAGCCAAAAAAACAATCATCGGAATAGCCCACGTGAGTTCAGCTCTTCAAATTTACAAACATTTCACCTCCACGAATGCCATCGACCCCACAGCAGAAGGTGTTCCCGCCCTTCCCGGGGCTCGGAGGAGTCAGAGGACTCGCC
>NW_011891207.1:1968-4054 GCF_000151845.1 Pteropus vampyrus
GGGTGGTTTGAGGCTATAAAAACACGACATAGGTAAAGCACCTAGCTCAGTCCTGACACACGGCGGGCCGCGGTAAACGCCACTTTCCTGACCTTCCTAACACACCGCCCTCCCCACCCCCCAGTGGACGCCTTCTGCTCTGAGGGAGGAGTGAGCACTGTCACAGTTCTGAGCACGTGAGAGCACGTTTAGCGATGTGAGACTGAACGCTGGCCTCAAACTTAAGCCACCTCCTAGAAAAAGCCAGAAACAATAAGAGGCTGCAGCTCAAACTGTCACCTACACCGTGGGGACTCTTGTGAGGCCTCTGCCCTTTCTTTGTATGTGAGGGAAGATTAGCCATTCATTAATTCTAACGAGGCAGCCTGTACACTCTGCTTCAACTCAGGGTGCGGCCGACACTTCTGTATTTTTCCAGTGAATCGTTGAAGGATTTTGTGTTCAAGTAGCAGGAAGTTCTTGTGTCCTTCTTGGGGACCCTGTTCCACACACCTGAACCTATCCCACGGCCCACCTCACAATTGTTTGGATCCTCGACGCTTACTCAGTCTACAAGGGCGTATTCCTGCCTCTGAGCTCTGTCTGGAGTAGAGTCTGATCTGTCCACTGCTGTCATTCACTCTCATGGCCACAAGATGTCACTGTTGCAGACGGGCTTGGTGCAGTTTGGCTAACGCTTGCCCCTACTACGGGCATGCTCTCACCCGCTGGGGCGTCATAGTGCCCCACGCTTGGCACCAACGATGCAAGTCTTGCGGTTCACGCTCCCGCATTCCCTTGCACGGCCATTTCTCTCCAAACACAACCACTCTTCGAGGATGATAATTCTTCACTTCTGCTCAAACCTGTTCTTTCCCTGCTAACCTTCCGTGATGGTTAATTTTGTGTCAACTTTGCTGGGCCACCATGCCCAGATATTTGGTCCAACGTTGTTCTGCATGTTTCCGTGAGAGTATTTTTGGATGAGATTAACATTTAAATCAGTGGACTTTGAGGAAAGCAGACTGTCCTCCACAATGTAGGTGGGCCTCACCCAATCAGATGAAGGCCTGAGTAGGATAAAAAACTGACCTCCTTCAAGCAAAAGGAAATTCTGCCAGCAGATGGCCTTCGGACTCACACATCAGCTTCGGCTCTTCTGTGGGTCTCCGGGCTGCCAGCGCACCCTGCGGATTTCAGGCTTACCAGCCTCCCTAATTGTGTGAGCCAAGTCTTTAAAATAAATCTCCCTTTCTACATACACACACCTCGCTGGTTCTGTTTCTCCCAAGAATCTTAATACATCCTCCACTCCCATGTTGAGCAGGTCACCAGTCCTGACTCCCCTGACTGCCTGGCAAGTTCTCCTTCAAGCCCCTGGTGCCTGTCCCGGCCTGCAGAGCTCAATCAGGGTGGCCTCAGCCTTTCCTGACAGTGTCTTCAATTTGGAATCTCCAAGAACTGGTGCAGGGCTCTGGGTCCCAGGGGTGTGTAAGCAAAGTGACACCTTCCTCCCCACTGTCTCCTGCTTATATTTACAACTCAGAGAGGTGCCCCAAGAGTCACTACTCCATCTCCTAATGGCTGAGAACCCTGGCAACTGGAAGCAATCACCGACAGGACTGTCAGTGGGCCTACTAAGTGCACTTTACCTACATTTTCTCACCTTAATGGATTCTCTGCTAATCCTGGAAGGTGGCTGTTGCACATGCCACAATGAGAAGGAGTCTTAGTGAAGGGAGTTACTTCTCCAAGGTCACACCGCCGGTCACTGGCAAAACTAATATGCCCCTCAGAGTCCATAACGACATTTTAATAAATACGTTATTTTTTAATAGAGAAGTAAAATTGGATTTGCGCCTTAATCTTCAGCCTGTTTCAGCTATCTTGGGGCCAGACTACACTCCAAACTTTTAAAAAGGTTTTGGATTGATTACCCAGGAACAAAACAGTTTCTAGGGAGTACGCTTAGCAATGCCAAGCTATTAACTTCCAGCAAAAGTCGACCAGGAGACTGAAATGAAAATTTGATATTATCTATTATTTATCATATTGTTCCCCCATCATCCCTTTATGAAAAATGGATGGAAGCCCAGAAATCCTAATT
>NW_011891207.1:8424-9808 GCF_000151845.1 Pteropus vampyrus
GAATTGGGGGAGCGCAAAGGATGCTGAGGACGGTGAAATTACTCTCAAGGACACAGGAATGGAGGATACGTGACCACGTGCATTTGCCAATGTCCGTTAATGTAAAAGAATGTTTTGCTGACGAATAATCCCATTCAAGAACTTTCCGTTGTTTTAAATGATTTGACACACACACACACACACACACACACAATAAAAGTTGTTTTTAGCAGCTTCAGTGAAATGAATTTGACCATCTGCACCCTCCTGAGGCTGAGCGGGCTGGGCTAATCCCGGTGAGAATCGACGGGCCAACCCCACCTTGACATTGTGGAAATCCATTTCTTAGACTCCTTCCTCTCCAAAGCGAATTTGATGCACTTGCCTTTGACGGCCGCTGCGAGTTATTCTAAGAGTCTCCCAGTCCTTTCTGTTATTTCTGGAGTTTAAAATAAGCTCCACGTTGTTACGGGGGAGAGGGAGGTACACGAAAAGCTTAACGGGTTCCACGTCGTGTTCCGGAATTCAAATATCTCAAAATCAATTATTCATCTCTTTGCTGGAGTCTTCAAAACGCATCTCGTAAGTCACAACCGAGGTGGCCGCGGGGCAGGCGGCCCGACCGACCGGCCTCTTTGTTGTCATTCCGTTGCTTCCGTGCTCCTGGCTGCTGGGTCCGCGGGGCGCAGTCAGCTTTCTCTGACTGTGTTCTGCTCTGCCACCCTTGTTCTATTTATTCCCGGCGCTGTGCGTGGACCCCACGACTCTACCCCGACCGCAGCTCTCCCTGCTCCGTTCCCAGGGACCCATGCGCACAGACATCCGTAGAACAACCAAGCAGGAGAAAAGGTAACCGGATGTACCGAGCCCTGTTCTGAGAGTCTCATGCACGGTCACGTGATTACCAAACCCTCTCAAGAGCTGGACATTATGATCATCCCATTTTGCAGATGAGGAATCGGAGGCCAGAGACGCTAAGCTGCTCTACTCCTTAAAAACGAGCGACAGAAATTAAATGAATGACAGGAGCTCGTGGTGTGCCCTAAGTCCTAGGTGATAGTAGAAGGTATGGGTGCTCCGGACAGGGCTGGCCTTGGGCGTGTGGCCCGCTAACTTGCACAGGGCCTTATTCTCAGAGGGGCCCCGAGTTCAGATTAAGGCGCTGCTGTCCCCAGCTTGAAGTCCTGTGTAATGGCTGAACCACAGGCGCTCACATGGACAGAAGGACTCCACAATTCTTTTTTGCGCTGAGTCCTGACAGTTACAGATCCAGTCCTGACTCCAGACACTGAGGGAAATGACAGTGGATAAGGTGTGGTGGCCTCAGAGTAAAATGATCTAAGAAAGGCCTCAGCCAGTCCCAAAGGGTCAAGCACGGGGCCCGGGATGAAATTTGGAACAAAGA
>NW_011891208.1:0-1918 GCF_000151845.1 Pteropus vampyrus
TGTCTTCAGGTTAGTCTAGAATAACTGGAGTGTTATGTGCACTGAGTCCTCACTGAACACTGTCCGTAGGTTATTGGAACTGCTGTGAAACAACACGTAACGAAACAATTTTTACCACAGGCTGATTGATACAGATGAGCGTTCCTATGGCGTCTCATCGACATTGTGACGAAACGATGTTATTGGAGGACCTGCGACGTGAGTGACAAGGCGTGAGTTTGGCTACGAAGGTTGCGAAGAGTCTTAAAAGCAATGCTGAGGATTTGGACTAGACTGCAGGCAATGAGAACTCACTGAGGCTCATGGATCAGAAGTGACCCAATTGGAGGCATGGTTTTAAAAGGCAATTCTGTGGGCTACACGGGGAACAAATTAGAATTGGGGAAAATAAAGCGAGAAAGGCTAGTTAGTGACATCGCTACAATCCACTGAGATGATTGATGCCCAGGCCACAGCAGCGATCCCAACATGTGGAAAGAGAACAGGGTACGTAAAGGCCAAAGAGGCTACACTAGGAACAGAGAACGTGTTTTGGGGGACGTGGAAGGCGGAAGGCTCAGTAGCTGTTGTCAGAGTACAAGATTCCAGAGGTGGTTTCACGCGTGTGCCAAGTTCAGGACGGGGAACATTTAGGCTGGAATTTATGGCTGGCAGTTGTCCTGCATGACAGAAAGGGGGTACAGCGGTAAAATGACTTTGCCATAAACCAGTCTTCAGTGCATATTGGGTAGTGACGGGAATGGAATATTAATAGGACAAAGAAATGATGAGGAAGTTGTGACAGACACAACTGGACAGGAAGAAGAATGGTGGGAAATCCAGGCTCCAGAGAGACTGGATGCAAATCCCAGTATGTGAGCCAGAGAGTGAGGGGCACAGACACAAACCTGATATTTTGGGGTGTCACCTCTCTAGTCTGTAAAATGGGACTGACGAAGTCTTTCTCACAGGGCTGACAGAAAGTGGCGGCAGGACAGCCGTGGCCCCCGAGGCGGAGCTGCCTGCTGCCAGGCTGCGCTGCAGCCAGCGACGCCCGCTTGTTTACGTGCTGTCGGCCGCTGCGTTCGCGCGAAAACAGCAGCGCTGAGTAGCTGCGACAAAGACCCAATGGCCCACAAAGCTGAAAATATTTACTCTCTGGCCCTTCACAGAAAACGTTCGCCGATCTCTGTAGTAAAGGGAAAGCATGAACGTCCCCCGACCTCAGGGGATGTCACACAGCAGACGTTCGTAAGTTCTTTCCTTCTTGCCCTTTGAGGAAGGTTATGCTGCTTAACGAAGGGACAAGAAGGTGTGGCCTTTACTTCATGACTAGACAGCAGGGAACAAGGCTCATATTTTCTGGGTTTCGATGGGAGCAGTATCGCTAGAAAAGCGCTGGTCTCAGAATCAGAAGACAGAGGAAGAACACGGATGCCATCAGAGAGGGACAGCTATGCGTCACCCAGGACTTTGAAAACAGAAATGAATACAGCCTCGTGAAAAGCATCTGTTACCGCATCAGGTAACAATTAACAACAGTCTCTTCTCCCAGAGTCAAATTTCTGCTCAAAACAGGAGGCTCTGGGGACAGACAACTATTGGGAGGGAGCGAAAGCAAAATCAGGTTAATTTGCACGTGGATGAAGGAGGGCACAGGGTGTGTGAAGAATGAGATGCTTTCAAATGAAGAGGAAAAGTACTATCTAGATCCTGGTTTTAAAGAGTCTAGAATGAAAGAAGTCTCCTACACTTGGCCTCCGATGCGCTGAGATAAACGGAAATAAATGGCCGTTTATAAGTTAAAGACAAAATGAAATTCAGATTTTTTTGGGGTGGAGTTATTTACCTTCTCTAATTTGGACTCTTCGCTACATTCCATTTCACTGAAATTTAAGTAGATACCATCTCATGAAAAGATTTAGAACCAGGCTAAAAA
>NW_011891208.1:3371-3878 GCF_000151845.1 Pteropus vampyrus
CTGGGAGTCTTTCACGCACGTGCAAATACCCTGGGGTTCATTTCAGTGAAGGATGCCACAATCACGTAACCCCACTGGGAGCCGTGTGGGGTTACATGGCTGTCCTTGGCACTGCTATGGCACAGGCTGGAAGCTATATACGTGGCAGTGTGTATAAGTTACATCTCTCTCTCTCTTTCTCTCTCTCTCTCTCACACACACACACACACACACACACACACACACACATAGAGAGACAGACAGAAAGAGAACGAACAGAGCTAGTTTAGGTACCACTCAGTGAGGGCTGTTGCTACCTGGTCCAGCTTCTTTATTCTAGACTGGTTATATCTATGTATTAGGCTGACCTAGCAACTGCAGAGAAGTCTTGGTCTCTTCCAAGTCTGGTTGCAAACTACAGTCATCGTCAGCTGTGCTCCCGGAGACACTAGGAAAGAGTAAGGTGGGTGAAGGGACAGATGCTGCTGCGAGATGCAGGAAGTGCAGCTTGCCTCCGACGTCCACGTG
>NW_011891208.1:7533-9495 GCF_000151845.1 Pteropus vampyrus
ATATAAATAAATATGAATGAGGCAGTGACTAACCATCTCCTTGAATTAAAACAGTTCCATGACCACATCCATGCAATTATTAGATAAAACTTTCAGGGCAGAGTTCCACTAGACAACAGACCTGCTTCAAAGTGAATAGCATGGGAGAGCCCATCACAGTCAAGGAATATGCACCGCGGGAACCTTTTTATAAACTCTCAGCATTCGGAAAGTCATAATTTTTCTTCTTCTTCTTCTTTTAAATGGAAGATAATGATAAGAACACTTAGTCTAAAACATTATTCAAGTCCTTCTAGAGTGTCTGAAGAGTGTTAAATGTTGTGACCATTCCTTCATAATGCTTATGCTTACCTAAAACGGTGCGCCGTTCACTTTATAACATCTCTTACTTGAAACAGAGAAAACAAATCTGTTGACAACCAAACCAGTAAACATGGATTTTCAAAACCAGAATATTTCAATACTGCCAATGTACCGTTTTGTGGTAACACCAGATAATGTAGAAAGGACGTTAGTTTTTTTTGTTTGTTTGTTTTTTTACTTTGAAAATAATAATTACTTATTGAGGCTTAGAAATCGAGCTTGAAAGAAACCTCAGTGTCTTCTTTTAATATTAATGGAAACCAATATTTTTTCAAAAGAGGTGGAAAAATTGCTAGAAAATTCAGCCTGGCCCTCTTCAAATGTAACCGAGAAGCAAAGAGGAAATGAAAAGTGCATGTTTCTTGGATCATTACCTTTTCTCAAAAATATAGTTTATTGTCCCAAGTGGGATACTTTTTAAGAGTGAAAGGAGATGCTGTCAATAATTAGCCTGGGACAAGAGGCATTAAGCAGGACTCTCTCAGTAAAACCAGGACTTCTGGCACCCTAGGGACGTGGAGTGTGAGCTTTATATCAATTTCCTCCTCTTTTCTCACTCTTCTCTCCCTGATCAAATGAGGCCAAGTAGACAAAGGCTGTGCATTTTTAGGGCGGCCTCTCGGGAAAAACAGGAGCACTGATCTAGAAATAGGACCGCTGGAGCTAAAGAATGCAACATCTGAGACGTTTTCATCAAAACCCAATGTTTTCTACCTTACTTGTTTTATTTATTTATTTATTTTTATATCTAATTTCTTCCAGGCTTTCAACCAGTTAGTCTGCACGGATTATCTGTTTTAGAAAGAGAAAAAGCACATCTCCAAGCTAAACCTCCAGACTGGCCAAGTCATCCTAAGCTACCCACTGTGAGCACCTCTGAACGCTCACGTCATGTCATCTGAAGAGTTCAAACAACCTAATCAGTCCAGCGGGGATGCAGAAGGGGAGGGGCAGGAAGGGAAAACAGTGAACACCACAAAACACCAGGCTTGGTACCTGAATTAGACGACTCGCCATCCTGGATAGGAACGGGAGTGCCGCTCAGTCCACAGAGGTGCCTGGACGTGGGGAGACTTCGGAGGGTGCTCACGCTGACTGCACCAGCTCGTTCTGGGGGCCACTTACGGCTGTGATGGCTACTGTCGTTGTTTATCACTAAGAAAGTCTCCAGAAAGCCAAACTGAGTTTTGTATGAGCAGAGTTGTTCACTTGACTTTGTGTGTGTGTGTGTGTGTGTCTATTGTGTGTATGTACAACATGTTAAAGTTTTGTTCTTGGATTAAAAGGAAATAATTTATGGCTCTAACACCTTTCTTCTTCCATCCAAGTCATCAGAATAACTGATCCATAAACTATAAATAGAAAGAGAATGTTATGCATTCTGTTCCCCTTGATGCGTACACAGGAGTTCTTGCTTTATTTGGATTTGTTTTCATTTTATTATTCCCAGACTTCAAAGGCGAACTCTCTGATTCAGCTGGAGGAGGAACCGTGGTGTCCTCAAGGAGCTATCGCCAGCGGGGCACCCAAGCAGGCGCCATCCCCAGTGAAACTCCCAACAGGAGTTCCAGGGACAGCGTCCGTACATCTGCCACCTCC
>NW_011891208.1:13067-14740 GCF_000151845.1 Pteropus vampyrus
CCTCCCTCCTGACGCCGGGGCCGGTCCTGTGGAACGACGCCCATGGACGAGCGATGCCATGAGATGCCACCGCACAGGCCGAACCGAGCCATGCGACCGAACGAGACTGGGGAGTTCCCACTGTCTCCGTCCCCACGTTTTGTGCTCTCGCCCCAAATCACCACACAGGAAGAAACCGGCACTCCGGGCGCGCGGGCGCCCCCTCTGCCGACCGCGCCCGCCAAGCCACGCTATGCCTTCCTTACCTTGGCGGCCACCGACGAGTTGGGCTTCTCCAGCAAGTCCCACAGCTTCTTCCTCTTCTCAGGGCAGCAGGTGTTATCGAACTCCTCTCCCTCGCGCTCGCGCATGGTCTCCGCCTCCCGCCGCAGCTCCTCGTTCATCTGCTCTTTCTTCTGATGGTAGCGGGCTTGGCAGCAGGACTCTAAGTAGATCTCGTCGATGCCCCAGTAGTCCAGCTCGTGGCCGAAGGACAGCGCGCACATCTCCTCCATCATGTGCAGCTTCCCCGTCCGGTAGAAATTGAGGATGGACGTGAAGGCGCCGGGGTGCCGATCGAAGAAGTACTCGTTCTCGCTCAGGTTGTAGTCGTCGCACACCTCCAGGAGGCTCTCGTGCGTGTTGCAGTCGCGCAGCTTCCCCAGGCGCGTCCTGGGCAGCCGGTCCAGCGTCCGCCACAGGACCTCGTGGTTCAGGCCCCCCACGTTGATCTTAACCCTCCGTGAGCACGTCTTGCTGCGAATGATGTCCACAGGTTCCGGCGGGAGAGAGAGTGTTGACCTGGACGTCTTCCTGTTCAAGCCAGGGGGGGCCTTCTCTGCCATTTTGGAGGGAACGCGGCGGCGGCGGCGGCGGCGGCGGCGGCGACAGCGCCGGAGTCTTCAGAGGCAGGAGCCGAGGGGAGGTCAGCTAGGGCGATGCCCCTCCGAGGCAGGCATTTCCACGGGCACACTGGAAAAGAGCAATGACCGTTTGGTTACTTGCATTTTTCCTAAAGCATTTCCTTTTCTATGGGCTCGTTCTGCCGGTCCTGCACGAGCAGCAGGAGGTATCATGTTAATTACTGTGTCTTTATGCAGATGGACATGTTTGGGTTATAAGATATAAGACAGGAAGAAGAGACGACACAATGAACTACACAGAAGAGGCAGTGTGTTCAATTTAACATACCTATATAATTGACAACTCCCCAGATTTTCACCAGGCTTTCTCAAGTTCCAGACTAAAATATCCATGTGCTGATCGAGTCTTCCTTGATCAACCAGATACCGTAAACTGACCACACCTCTAACTTGCCCAACCAGTTACTGTTCCTTCTCCACCTAAGATTTATGGCCCTCCGCATCACGGAGCCCAGCCACCCAATCTAGAGCTCTTAAGAAGTCCTGATCCATCGGTCCACACCCAACCGTACCTCCTAAACTTGCCGAAGCCCTCCGCCGCCATTACACCGTACCTGTCACCCTTACACCGTGGTGCTGGCTCAAACTCAAACCATCTCTTGCCTGCGTTTCTACCACCACCTCTTAAACTGGATCCAAACTCTGGTTTTATCTACCTAAAACCCATTCTCCACACAGCTACTACAATGATCTCTTAAGATACAAACTTGACATTGCCATGCTGCTCGAAACCCTACAAAGTTTCATTGTTACCGGCAGTGTAAAGTCCAG
>NW_011891209.1:0-1423 GCF_000151845.1 Pteropus vampyrus
CACTGCACCGGTTTCTCAGAGTGTCACCTGGCCTTTAAATCCTGTGTGTGGCACTTTCGACCACAGACACGGAAAACTGAGTGAATCTGTCAGACAACTGTCGTTTCTCACCTTTTATCTACCTCAGCTTGAAAAAGCTCTCTACGGTGGCAAGAACACGTTCCTACACTTTTGTCTACGTCTGTTGTGGTTTGACGCTCAAACACAGCTGATCTGTCGGGAACACGGCTGAGCTCAGGGACTGTCACCTCCAGCACACGGGATCGCCGTGGCAGGCCTGGTTCCAGACTCTCTGGTCCAGCGATCTGCTGTCTGTCCTGCTCTGGCTAAGTGACGTCAGCTGTGTGGCCTCCCTGGTCCACAGGCATCTGAGGAACTGGCCGCCCTGCCTACCCTCCATTTTAACGGCAAGGATGATGCTTAGAAGCATCTGAAGACATGTTTGTGACGCACTTCACTGCCAGCCCCGGGACACAAGTGTGTGGGGTGTGCACACACACGTACACGGTACGATCTCATTCCCGTTTCACACTCAGAGCAAGAGGGACAGAGCGCATGGCAGGCGGTGGCCGCCGGGTGGCAGCCACTGACTCGGGACACCCAGGCCTGGTTTGCCTTTGCTCCTTCCCAAGCCCTTTGCTAAGAGGAACCCTGCCCAGTGTCCTCCACCAGCGACACTCGCGTGGACACACGGAGCAACAGATGGGGCTGTGCGGGCTCAAACACGGCTGGAGGCCAGACAGTGACATGGGGCTGGGAACAAAGTAAGGGGTGAGCATTTCGGGTGTCATCTGATTAAGCCCCTCCCGCGTCTGCTGGGCCAGCACCCTCCCGCCCCCGCCCACTGTGAGAACACTTCCGGGTCGGGGTCAACCTCGCCACGCCCGGCCGCCCACTCACCGTACTCCTCCCCCCGCAGGATTTCCGGGGCGATGTAGTTTGGGGTTCCGCAGAAAGTGCTCGTCGTGTCACCGGGGCCCAGGCCTTCCTGTGGGGACAAAGTCAGTTACCAGGAGGGAGGACAACCTCCCGATGTGACGATGCCGGGGGCACCTGTGCCTCAGAGAAGCCCGCTTGGGACAGCTGAGGGAGGAGGTGCCAGGGCCCGGTCACCCTGGAGCCAAGGCGGCCAGGTGGTCAGCATCTGGGCCGAGACCCAGTGGGACGAGCCGGGCGAGGTGCCGTGGGGACCACGGCTGGGGGGTCACTCGCCTTGCACATGCCGTAGTCTGTTAGCTTGATGTGGCCGTCGGCGTCCAGCAGCACGTTGTCCAGCTTCAGGTCCCGGTAGATGATTCCTCTCTCGTGTAGGAAGTTGAGGGCGACGCAGATCTCGGCGGCGTAGAATCTGGGGGCGGGGGCACATCCCGCGGTCAGCGGAGGGCCCCGCACGGGCCTGGCCGAGAGGCCCGTGCACACGTCA
>NW_011891209.1:3974-5101 GCF_000151845.1 Pteropus vampyrus
GAGACACAGATGGCTTGGGCCCGGGGTGGGGTGGTGAGGGCGGGGTGGAGGCAGCGTGGAGAAGGCTGCCAGTGGGCGGGGCGCAGGGACGAGGGACTTGGCGGGACTGTCCCCAGCGCAAGGATGACTCGGAGCAGCAGGCCCGGCTAGGTCCACCGTGAGCACCGAGGGGCAGCTGGGGCCAGGCGGGGGCTGCTGTGACCTCGGGTATTAAGACCCGAGAGCCAACGCGTGGTCAAACGCACAGGGCGCTTTAGCCTCCAGACAGCCACCCGAGGGTGCTTTCCGGGTGGGCGTCTCTCGCATCTCATAAGATTCCAGTTTCAAAACTGAATTCCACTCAACTTTCCAGAAATACCCTGTCGAGGGCGCTGGCAGGAAGAGGTGTCACCCCAACAGGGTGCCGCTAGGAAACGCCTCAGGGCCCTGGCCACACGTTGACATTCGTGATGAGGGAGAATTTCACAACAGGGACACGAGTAACGCCACGTCCAGAGAAAATAAAGAAAAGAAATACACTGATTCTGAAAATCAATAAGTAAAACCCCCCACTGCTGCGGTGCCTTAGGGAGCCGACAAATTTGAGCAGATACTTAAAAACCAAAAAAAGCAGGAGCAAAGTCCGTCCTGGGACCTTCACAGAGGGCTGCGCTCTATGGGTGGACGTGCAGACAGGGCCAGCAGGCCGGGCTGTCGCCTGCGGTCCTAGGTCCCAGGTCACTTGCGGATGAGGAATCCGTTTAGCCTGCAGCACTGATGAGCTGCAGCGCAGGGCACGGCTTGCACGTGATCCTTCACGCGGCTTCCCACGGCTCGACATCTCTCCGAGCAAAACTCCACCGGAGCCGGCAGGAGCTGATTCGCTCTGACGATGACGCCCTGGGTGACAGACGAGCTGCTGTGACGAAGCTTCCTAACGTCCTGTTGCTCGTGGTGCCCGCCACACGTGACTCCACACCTGCCTCTTCCGTCCTGGGCCTCGGCGGCCTCTCGTGGCGGCTGGCGAAGGGCCGCACCAAGGCTCGCCTGGGGCACTCACTGCCTGGCAGCACGGCCTAGCGGTGGCCCGGGACCGGCTCTCCCACAGCCTGCGCGTGCGCCCCGCCAGGAGGGAGCGGCAGCAGTCC
>NW_011891209.1:9756-11981 GCF_000151845.1 Pteropus vampyrus
CAGCGCCTCCTTGGCCTCCAGCCCTGGCGGACGGGGCACATCTTCCCTGGACCCAGGACCCTGTGCGATGGCCTCAGGTGGAGGCCCTGGGCTCTGCTGCTCCCTGCTTCCCCGACACCCCCGGCCCCTGCAGCAGCAGATGCTGGCACCCTCTGTCTGAGACAGGTGCAGTGTCTTGGTCCCGCCGACCCGGCACACGGCAGCCAGCGCTGCACGTGCTGTGCAAACAGCAGGAGACCCCCCGACAGGGAACAGGCTGGCCCCCATCACCAGTCACCTCAACTGAGACAGGCACTGGCCCATGTCATTAGCCAGAGAAAGAAACGGACAGAGGCGTCCACCGGGATGGAAGGGGTAACATCGCTCCTATTTACAGGTGTTATCAGTGTGCACCCCAAACCCAAGAAAATCGCCGAAAATTACCGCAGAAAGAGATCGCGTGGGGAGACCACGTCGCTTGTTGCCAGACGTTATCGTGGTAGGAAAACCTCGTTAATAATGGAAAGATAAACACTCAGGACAAAAACTAAGCGAAGAAATACTGCACGAAGAAAGCGACGCGTCTCCCCAGAGAGGGCGTGAGCGAGCGGGAAGGCGGCCGCGAGCCTGGGCGGCGGCGTCGACGTCAACGTCACAGGGACGCGGGTGTCCCCGCGCGTGATCCGTAAACGTCACGCAGCCCAACGGAAACGCCGGTTTCTTTCTCTCTCTGGAGTGAGGCAGATGGATTCTAAAGTCCATATGGGAAAATAAATAGCCAAAAAATACCCAGAAGCGACCACGTGACGCCAGCACGCTGGTTAATTCCGGGCATCGGGGGCGTGCTCCGTGGCGATCTCCTGCTTCGCACTTTTCTGCGTTTTAAAATTGTGTAAAGTTTGAAAAAAAAAAAGCAGCTGTTATTTCGCGTGGTTGGCGATATCATTTAACAGCTGGCGACGGCACGATCTCAGGTCTGGCCTGACAGTGATCTGGACACAAGGACCCCCGGCTTCATCTGGGCCCCCACGCCCGCCTGCAGCAAGGCTGTCCTGGGGAGGGACACTTCTGTCCCGCGCCCGTGCACTTCTGTCCACAGTAACTGCCTGCCTTGCCCTGGTCTTGAAGCGTCCAGTCGCCTCCAGCTTAGGGAGAGACACCGGCCACAGCCACTTGTGCTGTGTTGTCTGCGACGGCAGGACGCGTACCATGTCCGCGGACGAAGGCCGCCACGACCCAGGTCCCTCGCCGTCCAGGTTTTGGGACAACTCGGCTACATAAAGGCTGTCAGCCTACCACCCGTGACGGGGCACAAAACAATCCCCGACACCTCCCGAGCGCCCGACGGGAGAACCGCCCCCCGGGGCACCCTTGCTGCCCGCCCGCTGGCCGGGGCGTCCTGCTCCGAACCCCAGGGGCCGTGGTCACGTTCTGCCCCTTTCGGGTGACCCAGATGAAGAGCGAGCAGACTGGGGCCTTGGAGCCGGCGCCATCGACAGGAGGACAGGCTGAAGTGACCCTCTCCTGCCCCCTTTGCCACGTGTCACTCACGTCTGCTCTGCTCCGGGTTGAAATTGACTGTAACGAACTACTGCGTTTGGAAGGTAGCGACCGGCAGGCCCAGAGAGGACGGCATCTGCCCTCTCGAGGTCACGGCGAGTCCTGGCGCGTGCACAGCCCGTCCGCCCCATCCTTGCACCTGTCAGGACAGGACCCGCTGGCGCCTCCCTGTCACAGAGGCGCCTCAGCCGCATGCCGCCTGCTCGCCCCGTCGTGAACTGGCCCCACCCGCACGTGGCCGCCATCTCCCTGGCCTCGCTGGCTTCTCTCCGGCCAGGTCACAGAGTCCCCAGGCCAGCACGAGTGCATCTGCGGTCTGTCCCCCCTCCTGCCTGGGGCCCCATGACTGAGTGCAGAGCGGCAGGCGCATCTCGAGGTGCAGTTAGAAAGAGGGGCGCACAGGGAACAGGGCTGGGCTGGAAGCCACTTCGAACCCAGAGAATTTACTTAAGCGCACGAGTGGGCACGGCACACAAAGCCCTCCCAGACAGGCCGGGGGGCGACAGGCGCTGTTTTTAAGGAGTAAGAGCACCTGCCGGGTGTGGAGCGAGTGTGCGACGGGGTGAGTGTGTGACAGGGTGGGTGTGCAACGGGGCGGGTGTGTAACAGTGAACGGGGTTGAACAGCAAGAACCTAGCCGCAAGGTCACGGTAAACGCTCCACTGGTGGCTGTCACCTGTGACCTG
>NW_011891209.1:15311-17108 GCF_000151845.1 Pteropus vampyrus
CCAGCGGCTCCTGGGTGGACGGGATGAGGCATGTACAGGACGGGACCCGCCTCGAAGGCAGCGGGACTGGTGGGGCCTGGCCACAGCGACCTCGTTGACGTGCCTGGACCATATTCCAGAAGTGACTGGGAAACCAGTCAGGGAGTTCAGAAGCAGGAGAAACGTGCTCTGGATCTGTGCTTTCAAAACACGGCTTCGTTCCGACGTAGGGCTGACAGCCTGGGGGGCTGTGGCTGGGGTTCAGGCAGGGGGGCATCTGAGACACGTTTAGGAGGCAGAATCAGCAAGGTCCGGGCAGGAAACGACAGCGGATTTGGGGGAAAGCCTGGTTAATCCCAGACGCTTTGGACACAGAGGTGGCCAGCCAGCCCCGGCGGGAACAGGGGACTGAAGGTCTGGGGAGAGTTGAGGGTGGATGGAGACGTGTGTGAGCTGCTGGTCTCATGTATAACTGAGCAGAACGGACCACACAGCAACCCTGAGAAAGGCCCGGGGCAAGGCTGGTCCCTACCCGGGGCCCTGAACAGGATCTGGTCCCCGCACCGAGATGCGACTTCCTAGGGCACGCGAGGCTCACTGCGCTTCCACGTTTGTGCACACGCTGCGGTTGGTGCCGAACACCTGCTTTGTCTGGGAGTCTGGGATTTCGCTCCCCGTCAGGTGGAAGGTGCCCACATGACCAACCCCCAGTAGAAACCGTCAGGAGGCATCACGCGTGTCCTGGGCGACTCCCGGGGGACGGTGCTCGGCGTGTGGCCGGTCCCCCCCCTGGGGACCGTGCCCGTCCCCTTTGCTGACTTTGTTTCCACAGCAAAGAACGTTGGCCTTGAGCGCGACTCAGCTGGGCCCTGAGAGTTCTAGTGAATCATCAAAACAGGGGTGCCCTCGAGGACCCCCACAAACCACAGTCAGTCATTTTTCAAGTAAACAAAGTGGGTGAGTTCGAGTCGACTGGCCGAGTGAATTCTAAACAGAGTATGAATTAAATATCCTAAGCCAGGACTTCTCAAACCTTTCGAAGGCAGAATTCCAACGTGTGTACGGCTTACGAGTCAAGCTGCTGGCATTTATTAATTGATCCCACAGCCAGTAAGACGCAGAGGCACAGAAACCCCCCTCCCATCGGGCAGCCTGGCAGCCTGGCCTCAGTGGGATGCTGTCGATAAATACTTAGTAAACAGAATTAAGTAATTTACGTTCGGATGTGTGAAATTTACTTGACAGCTGCCAATAAGAACGACAAAGCGAGTTAGATGAGCAGTAAAACCCCGCACTAGCAACGGGGAGAAGCCTGTGGCTCCTGCACGTTGGACGAGCGCACGCCAGTGACAGCGGCTCGCTCTTACCGGCTGGTCGTCTGGAAGCAGGAGTGCAAGCCGACCAGGAAGGGGTTGCTGGAGGCCTGCTCGAACACGTGCTTCTCCGTCTGCACCCAGTCGATGTCCTGAAACAGAAACCGGGAGCGTTAACGAGGATCCGGAACACTGGGCCCCGGCATCCTGGGGAGGGAGCGTGTCTGACCTCTGCTTGTGGGAAGCCCACACAGGGAGAAAAAGAAAAGGCCCCCAAGGAAATGCACCGGCATCAGCATCAGAAATCACGTCACTGCCATCGCCACCGTCACCAGAGCCACCGTCACCAGCCGAGTGCTGGCCTCTGGGCCGCAGGCCCACTGCACATGGCCTCATGTGCCCCCCGTGGCGGCCTTGGGCGGTGGGCGTCATCACCCCCACCCGAGGCACGAGACAGCAGAGGCGGAGAAGCAAACACTCCGCAGAGCCCCGCACCGCCTCCCGG
>NW_011891210.1:0-2763 GCF_000151845.1 Pteropus vampyrus
TCATTGTTTTATGAGTTTGTCCCTTTGATGCTTTATCTAGTTGTGACTTTAAGTCGTTCTAGAAAAGTGACCTGTTCGTACCTCCTTACGGCCAGGAGAACAAAACTCGTAGTCTGTCACCAGTCTGCTTTTCACCTCATCCTCCCTGCATCTCTACTTCCCTCAAGTTCTCCCTCACACTCTAGCCACGCGGCATGGGGTACCCTGACTTCTCCTGTGCTCTCCCATCTCTACCACGTACCCGGAATGCAACTTCCATCTTTCAAGATTCAACTCAAGTCACATCTTCTCCACGAGGCCTTGTCTCTTCTCTCTTTAGTTCTTCCACCTCCCCATTAGAATTATTCAGCCCCTACAATTCTTTTGAGCTTCATTGTTTTTGTTTAAGCCGTGATTACATCTTAATCTACTTTGCATTACAGGAACGTGTTTACACTTCTGTCTCTACCAGAGAGGGGTGAAGGGTGAGTCAGAAAGTCAGATCTTGGCTCAACTATTTATCTAGCTGGATAACTATGATAAAAGCTCCTTTAGCTTCACTTTCCTTTTTTGTAAAAGGTAGGATAATAACAGCATTTACCTTTGAGCAAATATTTAATGCCTTTCTCTTTGTCATGTGACTCTGGCTGATGAGTTTGTACAAAAGGGACACATGACATTTCTAGGCTTGAATCCTGAATTGGTGAAGTCAGAAGCTCCAGAGCTCTCTTTTCCTTCTGCAGTGCCAGCCAGAGAAGTGCCAGATCCCAGCCAGGCTTGTTCCAGACAGTGCCTGTGGTGCTACCTGGTCTCACAGTAGCAGTGTCCTGTGAGCTACAGAGGCAGTTACAGAGGCTGTAAACTTTGTTTATAAGCCTCTGAGATTTTGGGGTTGCCTGGTACTGCAGCATAGCGTAGACCGTCCCGACGGAGGCAGAGAGTTACAGTGAGAACTAAATACGCCAGTGTAAGTAGAGCGCTCGGTGCTATCTGGCAGACAGGAAGTGCTCAATCGTGAACACCTTTCGTAAAGCACACAGTGAAGCAGAGTTGATGTCAGTTCTAAGTTGTCTGTGTGAGCCAGCCATTCAATTGCAGTGTTATATTTTGATGTAGTCAAATAGATCCCACAAGTGAAGAAGCTCTATTTTTTAAAAATTTATTATTTATAGTTGTATTTTAAAATTTCATTTATTTTTTTAATAACACTTGGCATTCAATATTATATTAGTTTCAGGTGCACGGCATAGTGGTTAGACATTTATATAATTTATGAAGTGATCCCCTCAATAAGTTTAGTACCCACCTGGCACCATACATAGTTATCACGAAATTATTGACTATATTCCCTATGCTGTACTTTACATCCCTGTGACTGTTTTGTCCTTAGCAGTTTGTACTTCTTAATCCCATCATCTTTTTTCACCCAGTCCCCAGGTCCCCCAATCTGGCAACCATCAAAATGTTCTCTATCTATGAGTCTGCTCCTGTTTTGTTTATTTGTTCATTTTGTTCTTTATATTCCACATATAAGTGAGATCATATGGTATTTGTATTTCTCTGTCTGACTTATTTCACTTACCATGATACCCTCTAGGTCCATCCATGTTGTCACAAATAGCAAATTCTTTTTTATGGCTGAGTAATATTCCATATATTTGCCACATCTTCTTTATCCAATTGTCTATTTATGGGAACTTGGGTTGCCTCCATATTTTGACTATTGTAAATAGCACTGCAGTGGACACAGGGGTGCATATATCTTTTTGGATTTCTTTGGAGAAATACCCAGAAGTGGAATTGCTAGGCCTTAACGTAGTTCTTAATTTTTTGAGGAACCTCCAAACTGTTTTCCATAGGAGTTGTACCAGTTTGCAGTCTCGCCAACAGTGCACGAGGGTTCCCTTTCCTCCGCATCCTCACCAACACTTGTTTGTTGATTTATTGATAATGGCCATTCTGACAGGTGTGAGGTGATATCTCATTGTGGTTTTAATTTGCAATTCTCTGACAATTGGTGATGTTGGGCATCTTTTCATATGTCTATTGGCCATCTGTATTTCCTCTTTTTGAGAGATGTCTATTTAGGTCTTCTGCCCATTTCTTAATCAGAATTTTTTTTTTTTTGGTGTTGTTTTAGTTCCTTATCTATTTTGGATATTAACTCCTTATCAGATATATCCTTGGCGAATATCTTCTCCCATTCAGTACGTTGTCTTTTCGTTTTCTGATGGTTTCCTTCACTGCGCAAAAACTTTTTAGTTTGACATAGTCCTATTTATTTACTTTTTGTTTTGTTTCCCTTGCCCAAGGAGACAAAGCCAAAAAAAATATTGTTGAGTGATGTCATATTTATCTTCTAAATGTTTTATGGTTTCAAGTCTTACATTTAAATCCAATCCATTTTGAGTTTATTCTTGTATATGGTGTAAGAAGGTGATCCAGTTTCATTTTTTTACATGTATCTGTTTGGTTTTCCCAACACCATTTATTGAATAGACTGTCATTACTCAACTGCATATTCTTGCCGTTTTTGTCATAGATTAAATGACCATATATGCGTGAGTTTATTTCTGGACTCTCTATTCTGTTCCATTGGTCTATGTGTCTGTTTTAATTGCTATAGACTTGTTCGATATCAGGTAACATGTTACCTCCAACTTTATTCTTTTTTCTCAAGATTGCTGTGGCAATGGTACCTTTTACGGTTACATATAAAAATTCAATAATTTTAGGATTATTTCTTCTAGTTCTGTGAAAAATGTTATTGGTAATTAGATAGGG
>NW_011891210.1:3688-4852 GCF_000151845.1 Pteropus vampyrus
TTTTATTAGTACTAATCAGTCTGTTCAGATTTTTTTCTTCCTGATCCAGTCTTGGAAGATTGTATGTTTCTAGGATTTATTTCTTCAGATTGTCCAATTTGTTGGCATGTAATTATTCATAGTATTTTTTATAATATTTTGAATTTTTGTGGCGTTGGGTTTAATTCTCCTCTTTCACTTCTTTTTCTTATTTATTTGGGTCCTCTCCCTTCTTTTCTTGATGACCCTGGTTAAAAGTTTATCAATTTGTTTATCTTTTCAAACAATCAGCCCTTGGTTTCATTGATCTTTCGTATTTGTATTTTTTTTTTAGAGTCTATTTCATTTATTTCCACTCTGATCTTTATTATTTTTTTTCTGCTGCTCACTTTGGGCTTTGTTTGCTGATTTTTCCTACGTAAGTGTAAGGTTAGATTATTTATTTTAGATTTTTCTTGTTTCTTGAGGTTGGCCTCTATTGCTATGAATTTCCCTCTTAGGACTGCTTTGGTTATGTCTCGTAGGTTTTAGGTTGTTGTAGTTTTATTTTCATTTGCCTCAAGGGTATCTTTTGATTTTTTCCTTGATCGCATTGTTAACCCATTCATTGTTTAGTAGCATGTTATTTAGCCTCTATGTGTTTGTGTGTTTTTCTGTTTTTTTTTTTTGGGGGGGGGTTGAAATTGATTTCTAGTTTCATACCATTGTGGTCAGAAAAGAGGCCTGATATGATTTCAGTCTCTTTAAACTTATTGAGTGGCCTAACATGTGGTCTGTCTTGGAAAATGTTCTGTGTGCATTTGAAAAGAATGTATATTCTGTGGCCTTAGGGTGAAATTATCTAAAAATATTAAATAAATTCATTTGGTCTAGTGTGACATTTAAGACCACCATTTCTTTGTTGATTTTCTGTCTGGAGGGCCTGTCCATTGGTGTCTGTGGAGGGTTAAAGTCTCCTAATATGAGTGTAGTACTGTTGATCTCTCCCTTTATGTTGATCAATATTTGCCTTATATGTGTAGATGCTTCTGTGTTGAGTGCATAAATGGTTACAAGGGTTATATCCTCTTGGTAGACTGGTCCTTTTATTATTATGTAATGTCCTTCTTTGTCTTTTATTATAGCCTTTGTTTTAAAGTCTATTCTGTCTGATATAAGTATTGCTACCTCAGTTTTTTTCATTTC
>NW_011891210.1:4902-5561 GCF_000151845.1 Pteropus vampyrus
GTGGCCTAACATGTGGTCTGTCTTGGAAAATGTTCTGTGTGCATTTGAAAAGAATGTATATTCTGTGGCCTTGGGGTGAAATTATCTAAAAATATTAAATAAATTCATTTGGTCTAGTGTGTCATTTAAGACCACCATTTCTTTGTTGATTTTCTGTCTGGAGGGCCTGTCCATTGGTGTCTGTGGAAGGTTAAAGTCTCCTAATATGAGTGTAGTACTGTTGATCTCTCCCTTTATGTTGATCAATATTTGCCTTATATGTGTAGATACTTCTGTGTTGAGTGCATAAATGGTTACAAGGGTTATATCCTCTTGGTAGATTGGTCCTTTTATTATTATGTAATGTCCTTATTTGTCTTTTATTATAGCCTTTGTTTTAAAGTCTATTCTGTCTGATATAAGTATTGCTACCTCAGTTTTTTTCATTTCTAGTTGCATGAAATATCCTTTATCATCTCTTTACTTTCAATTTACATGTACCTTTTGATCTGAAATGGTCTCTTGTAGACAGCTTATGTATGGGTCTTGTTTTCTTATCCATTTAGCCACCTATGTGTTTTGATTGGAGCATTTACTCTATTTACATTTAAAGTAATTGGGGATAGATATATAGTTATTGTCATTTTATTATTCATATTTTTAATTATTTTTCCTCTTCT
>NW_011891210.1:5711-6234 GCF_000151845.1 Pteropus vampyrus
TTTGCTGAGTAGAGTAATCTTGGTTGTAGGTCCTTACTTTTCATCACTTTGAATATTTTGTGCCATATCTTCTGGCCTGCAAAGTTGAGAAATTAGCTGACAGTCTTATGGAAGCCACCTTGTCAGTATCTAACTACTTTTCTCTTGCTGCTTTTAAGATTCTTTGTCTTTAACCTTTGGCATTTTAATTATAGTGTTTCTTGGTGTGGGCCTGTTTGAGTTCATCTGATTTGGGACTCTTAGTGCTTCCAGGGCTTGTGTGCCTGTTTCCTTCATCAGCTTAGGGAAGTTTTCAGTCATTATTTCTTCAAATAGGGTCTCAATCACTTGCTCTCTCTCTTCTCCTCTGGTACTCCTAGAATGTGAGTGTTGGTATGCTTGATGTTGTCCCAGAGGCCCCTTAAGCTACCTTCATTAAAAGAAAAAAATTTTTTTTTTGCTGTTCTCATTGTGTTTTCTGCTTTCTTGTCTTCCAATCACTGATTTGATTTTCTGCTTTATCTAATCGCTGTTCATTCCTTCT
>NW_011891211.1:0-1854 GCF_000151845.1 Pteropus vampyrus
CAGACCCATTTACAAGCCAGCCCTAATAAAAAGTGACATTCCTGTCTTCCAGAAAATATGGTGCCGTTTCCCCATTCCTGTCGAGCCCAGCTTGCGGGGGAAGGACATTACTCTATTGTAGCCGCCTCCCTCCCTACTACCTCCTGGCATGTGCTGCTGCTTTTATTAATCTCAGGGCAGCCACCCCCTGTAGATGCATCCATCTCACTGGGTAGGGGCAGCACTCAGGCTGGGAGCTCTCACCCCAGCCCCACTTCCCTCCCCACCTCCCCTGCCTCCCATATTAGCATATCAAGGCCTTAGGGCAGGAGGGAGTTGAGCCACCTAGCAAGGATGCCCCAGGGGAGGGTCTCTCTATAGGTGAAAGGTTCATTCATTCATTCGACAAATTTTTATTGAGCACCTACTATGAGGCATTCACTGGTTTAGGCCCCAGGGTCAGAGCTGCGAACAGACAAGGTCCCTGCCCTCATGGAGCTGACATTCCGGTGGGGGAAACAGACATGAAGTGAATAAGCTACAAATCAATGAGGTAATCTTAGATTTCAGACTCACAATGCTAAGTGTGATGCAGCCCCGAAGACAGAGAATGCCTGGGGCTGCTTTCGACAGAGGGGTCAGGAGAGAGCCCTCCCAGAAGGTGACATTTGTGCCGAGACCTGAATGATGAGAGGCAGGCAGGCAGTCAGCCCGGATAAGATCTGAGGAAAGAGAAGGCAGAGAGTTCTACAGGGGCAAAGGTGGGGAGGGGGACGGTGCCCTGGCAGCACAAAGGCAGAGTGCCCGCGAGGCGGCCGGGGCTGAGGGGTCACGGGATGAGAAGTTGGAGATGGAAGGCGGGGCTAGATCAGGTGCAGGACACGAAGAGCACTTCAGATTTTTTTGTTAAGTAGAATCGAAGCCATTGAAAGTTTTAAGCAAGTTCGTTCTCTTAAAATCGCTGTGGCTGCTGGGTGGAGAGTAGCCTGGAGGAGGAAGCTGCTTGGGTTGTAGGAGCGAGTGCGAGGTGAAGGGAGGTGAATGGGGGTGGGCGGGGTAGAGAGTCATCAGGTTCAGGGTGTATTTTGCGGGTCCAGCTGACAGCACTGGCAGATGTACTTGGCCTCTTCGGTTTCCTCTGGCAGGAATGAGGCATGTGAACTTTATTTCCATAGCTGCCCATCTGGGGGCTGTATCCTCCTCTTTCTGCCTCCCCATCTTGAGGCTTGCTCTCACTTCCAGCCAGGTCATGGAGCCATGTCTTCCGTTACCTGGAGGCAAAAAGACAGAGACCTCGGACCAGAAATGGAACCCAGCGGCCAGGCCTCCAGCTCAGGGAGAATCTGGCTCTGTTCCCAGTGCCACTAAGAAGTTCGATCCATTTTGCAGAGGGGAGAGCGAAGGCAGCAGGTTGCAGGTTATTCTTGGCTCCTGGGCTGGGCCTGGAACTCCGGCTGCTCCCAGCACATGGTAGGAGCTCAGACTGTGCCATCCATAACCTGGCTGTGAATCTAGCTCCACCAGATACAAGCCGTGTGACCCTGAGAAAATGACTTACCTCTCTGAGCCTATTCACTTGATTACGTTTTTCATTTATTCGACAAATATTTAGTGAGCACCTCCTATGTGCCAGGTCATAAAGCAGATGCTGGGGATGCTTCAGAGTCTCAGGGAAGACAGGCGTCGAGTTAACAATTAATACCATGACTTTCGATCAATGCTAGTAAATAGAGAATGGGGGTGCGACGGAAGAGAATCATTAGGAGAAGCGGGGGGTCGTGATGATGAAACGAGGTCACGTGTGAAGAGCCCTCGACCCAGAGCCTGGCACCCAGTAAGCATCCGTGAGCCACTGTTTCTAGGAACTCAGCAGAG
>NW_011891211.1:3894-5071 GCF_000151845.1 Pteropus vampyrus
GGCTGGGAAAACGACCTGCCTTAGCTACTTCACCCAGCCTCACATTAATCTCCACGCAACCCCATCACGCTTAACACACCTGGTCTTCCCAGCTCAGCTTCATAAACTCAGGGCAACCCCAGAACTGTCCCCAGTGCCCAAGGCTCACAGCTGCAGAGGGCCAGGTGCCACCTGGAGGGCCAGGGGAGGGAATGCCGCCCTGTTGACCTTGACAGAGACCCCAGAAGGAGCTGCCTGCCTTGGTGGCTCCTTTCTGAGCTACTCATAGTGGCAGCAGCTACCCCTGGGGCAAGCGGCTTCCTCTTCTAATGGGGAGAATGAGAAGTCGTTGATGAAGCCAAGATTTGAACCCTGCGCATTCCGGGCTCAAAAGCCCAAGCCCTTGGCCACCACACTGCATTCCCCAAGAAGTGGCTTGAAGAAAGAAGGTGAGGGGCAGGAGGTGGCCCCAGTGATGTGTCTGGGCCACCTACCGACTGTGATCTTCAGTAAGGACAATTAGGAGATCAGAACGGATTTTTATTTATAGCTCTTCACATAAAATAATCATTTAATCCTCATCACTACTCTGCAATACTATTACCATCATTTTCTAAATGAGAACGTTGATGCACAGAGAGGGTAAGCGACTTGCCCAAGGACAAACAGCTCATACGTAGCAGAGCCAGGACTCGAAGCCGAGGAGTCTGCCTCTTAAGCTCCGCATTGTATTGCCCCCTTGATAATGACAGGGGAACTCTACTTACTCCATTCTTCCAGGTAGTCTCCCAACCATTAACAGTTGCAAACTTCTCATCCTGAGTCCAGTGCAACTTTCAGGTCAGACTGCATCCTCAGAGACTGTACAACTCCTCGTTTGGCCCAAGTGAAGATGTCAGAGAGAAGGGACCCCACCCACTGGCTCTACCCTGCACCCAACCCAGCCAACTACTACTTGGTGACAGCCCCAGGGGGCATCTGGCACCTCAGCCTGTGTGGCTTCATCCTGCTCATTCCTCGCTAGAATTCTCTGGGCTTTTCTACCAGGATTGGAACTCCCTGTTGGCAAGTTGAGACACCCTCTCTGAACCAGCCTATGTCTAGGAGGCAGGTCAGGGCGGTGTCCAGGGGGTTCAGGCCCTGGTACCCTGTTCCTACTAGGAAGATGCCAACAGGACAGGTGACCCAGAAACATCCC
>NW_011891211.1:8851-9844 GCF_000151845.1 Pteropus vampyrus
CAGTACACCTGAGTGAGCATATTTCTAGTACTTAACCTCTCAGAGCCTCAGTTTCTTCACCAACAAAATGGGGTAATAACAACTACCTGGCAGGTGTGGGGCTTAAATGAGACAGAGCGGGTGAAGCTCTTGGCACATAGCAAGTACTCAACGTTCATCTTACCCACTGAGCCCCCACCAGCCCACCAGCCATGGGCCACGGAGCCCCACGCAGTCCCTGAGTTCTGACGTGAACCCCCTCACACACCAGTTCTCCCTCCTGCCCCGTCATTTTCTTCTTCCTCAAACTGAAAGTCACGACTTCCTTGATGTGAGTAAACAGTCCTGACTCCTCATCTTCCTCTCTGAGCAGGACCAGAGTGAGTCGTCGCCTGTGACGGGCCAATGGCCAAGCCCTTCAGGGACACCCTGCCCCAGTCACGGTTATTGGCCAAGGAAGAGAAAGATCGCAATTTTCCTGGGATTCCGCAATTATTTCTGCAGCCTAGTCTTCCTATTTCCTCTGAGAAACCACACCCCTATTCAGGTGGTCCTGGTGAGGCTGTCAATCAAGTGCCCTGCTTCTCCAAAGGGGTGGGCTTCTAGCTTGGCTAGACTGATCACGGTATACACTCATTCTCTCAGGCGATAGTGATTGGTCCAAGTGTGGCCGTGACCAAAGCAAAGAAATTGGATCCTCTACCAGAATGTAAGCTGCAAGAGGGCAGGGAGTTTGCTGTGTTGCTCATTACCTGGCGTGTGGTGGTGATTCCATAAATATCTACTGAATGGATGAATGTGATGAAGTCACCATGAGTGAGAATGGGGTTGCTGGTGTGAGGCTGGCCTCAGGCGCCAGGAGGAGGGGTCAGGGTTACCACTAGTCCAGCAGTCCCCAACCTTTGTGGCACCGGGGACCAGGGCTCCTATGAGAATCTAATGCCTGATGATCTGAGGTAGAGCTGAGGTGGTGATGCTGGCACTGGGGAGCGGCTGCAAATACAGATGAAGCTT
>NW_011891211.1:12071-12670 GCF_000151845.1 Pteropus vampyrus
GGGGGGGTACCTACCCCATAGAGAGGCTGTGAGAAGTTAGCGCTTTTACCATGCTAAGGACCAAGCTAACACATAGTAGGTACTCCACAAAGTTGGGTTCTTATCGTTCCCCGCTTCCTCTGCGCTCCAATCACTGCTGACATGTGAAAGATGTAGCACTGGGTGGGGGCAGGGAGAACAGCAGGCAGAGGACAGACAGGTGGAGAGTGCGGTTGGTGGCAGAGTTCGAACTGGGTGTGCAGCAAGGGTCCCGATGTGGTCGCTCACGTCACGATTTCTGAAAAAGCGTCATGGAGACATCTACCTCACAACCTTCAGGAACTGGTCACTCTGGAGGCAGACACAGCCACCCCAGGGGCTCCTGGGAGCCAGCAGTACTTGTCTGGAGTGCAGGGGAAGACGGGACAGTAACTGCCAGCTTTTATGACTGTATGTGACTTCTGAGGCCAGTTCATTAAAAGCCATGGCAGATTCTGCCTGCTTCTCTCTCGTATCGCTCTCTCTGGGGAAGCCACCCTCACGTGGGAGGCCCATGTGGGAGGGAACCGAGGACCCCTGCCGACAACCAGCATCACGAGAGTGAGCCATCTGGGAGGTAC
>NW_011891212.1:0-715 GCF_000151845.1 Pteropus vampyrus
AGTGTGCCCTGTCTGGGTCTGCACCCTCGGGTGCTGGCCAGCTCAGCCCCAAGGAGCGGTGGGGAATCTCCAAGTGCCTGCCTTCGAGCCGGGCTCCCCGTTGCGTGGTGTCAGGTGGTCCTGTCACCTCATGGCCGAGGACCTTCAGGCTTTCCAGGGACTGACGCCGAGCCCATCTGATGCTTGCGCTGGGTCGTGCTGACTCTGAACGGAAGGAGGGGGGAGGGGCAAAGTGTCGCCAGCTCCCGGGCATTGACGCTTGGCGCACTGCGCCCAGGTCCATTTACTGCCATTTATCAGGTGGGCTGGTGTTTACATGAACACTCGGTCAGCTCTGTGCTTCGTGCGCTGTCAGGCTCAGTGCCACTCGTCTGAGGTGCTCGAGGACAGGGCCGTGTCTCCCTTCCTTTGCGTCCACTCAGTAGAATTCCACTTCTCTCTCATTCGCTCACTCAGCAGAGAATCCCTGAGAACCTGCGGGGTGTGAAAGGCCACGTCGGGGGGGGGGGGAAGGGCAAGGGGACAGCTGTCTCGGGGAGCTCCCCGTCTCACGTGACACACTGTTTCTTCACCACGCACTCGGGAAGCACGCTCGGGCGTCTGTCGCGTGGCCAGTCACCGGTGGGTGTTAAAGGAAGGGCGACCAAACGGGAAAAGCTCCCGGGCTCGGAAGCGTGGAGCTGAGTCGGGCGGACAAGCCAAGGCACAAATATGC
>NW_011891212.1:2248-2997 GCF_000151845.1 Pteropus vampyrus
CCCTAGGGTCCAGCTTCCCGGGTGTCACCCGGGCCCTGTGGGCACGACGCTTAACCCCGTCCTTCTTGGCCACCTCTCCTGGAGGCCGGGGCTGTCCACGTCCCTGTACGCCGGGCGCGTCGTGAGGATGCAGTGGGTCTGTCGCCTGTGTGTGAGGGGCGCTGGCTCTCGGCATGATCCACGGGAAGAAGGGGGCTCCCTGGGGGCCGCGAGCCGCCGGCGTCACCGCCCCTGTGCGCCTGACGATGCCGTTCAGCACCACGGCTTTCTCGGCCCGCGAACGAGGAGCTGGGGGAGGCCGAGGCAGAGCGGCTTCGTGCGGCCGACCCCGCGGGGAGATCGCTCGGTGGACGTCTGTCTGCTCAGGCGAGAAACTCGGCGCACTCTGACTTTGCCGAAGGGATGCAGCGTGCCGGCTTAAAGGGAGACACGGCCACGTTTGTTTGTTTTCTAGAGTAGGCTTCGACTCTCCCGTGGGACTCGAGGGTCGGCCCTGGGGTGATAGAGCGGGCGCTGAGGCAGAGATCGAAGACCGAGACCGAGAGGAGGAGGAGGGACCCTTCGGAAAGGACCGAGGCCCCGCGGCTGGCCGTCTGGCGCAGGCCTGGGGGTGCGGTGTGGGGACCAGTGCTGGCTGAGGTCTGCAAAGGCCGGCGGCCGTCGAAGCTGGGAGAACACGGACAGGATGTGTTCAGGGCGACGGTTCCTTCGCACCCCTCTTTCTGCAGCCACTTCTGCAGACTTTCCCG
>NW_011891212.1:4002-5469 GCF_000151845.1 Pteropus vampyrus
GAGAAACTCGGCGCACTCTGACTTTGCCGAAGGGATGCAGCGTGCCGGCTTAAAGGGAGACACGGCCACGTTTGTTTGTTTTCTAGAGTAGGCTTTGACTCTCCCGTGGGACTCGAGGGTCGGCCCTGGGGTGATAGAGCGGGCGCTGAGGCAGAGATCGAAGGGCGAGACCGAGAGGAGGAGGAAGGACCCTTCGGAAAGGAGCGAGGCCCCGCGGCCGGCCGTCTGGCGCGGGCCTGGGGGTGCGGCGTGGGGACCAGTGCTGGCTGAGGTCTGCAAAGGCCAGTGGCCGTCGAAGCTGGGAGAACACGGACAGGATGTGTTCAGGGCGACGGTTCCTTCGCACCCCTCTTTCTGCAGCCACTTCTGCAGACTTTCCCGGCGCCCTAACTCTGCCGCCCCCACCCGCCGGCGAGAGCAGGCACCTGTGTGGCTCGCCATGCGCCTGGCCCTGCTGTGGACACTCACTGCACGGTGACTGAGTTAATCCTCCTGACGGCCTGAGAGCTGGCACGGTTACAGTCCTACTTTTTTACAGATGGAGCGACTTAGGGACAGTGATGGGACGTGCCGCCCAGGGCCACGCAGAGAGTAGGGGACGGATCCGGGTCACGCCCGGACCGCCCGCCCTGAAGTCCGTGCTCTCAGTGGCTGCAGAAGGTGCCGGGTGTCGCTCGCCTCACGGGCCGGTCTCCGTCCGCGTCCGACAGCGCCGCCTGTCAGAGGAGAGGGTGACAGCGCTTTCTCACGACGTGTGGTCGGCCGCTTGGAAACGCTTGTCCAGGCTTCTGCTTCCAGCCGCCTGTGGTCTTGTCTTCTTTCCACGGGGCTGGCCTCTTCCCCACGCCCCTCGTCCACCCAGCGTCTCCGGACCCGCCCGGCTCAGCTGGTTGCTCTGCTCGGACCATCTCCCTTAGCCTCTTCGCTGCGTTTCAGATGGTCACGTTACCCAGTTCCCTTCAAATGTCGCTCCAGCCCGCGTTTTTCCCACGCTTTTGAAAGTTCCCGTGGTAGTTACTCTTTGCACTTTTAATCCGCTACTTCGTGAAATGCCATTCGCTACCTCCACCAGCCATTCATTCACCCGACTTCTCTCCAGCACCTCCTGTATGTGGGGAGCTTGCCACTGACGGGGTGACGTGAGAATGAGTGGAACCTGCCTAGAGAGAGTCACAGGATGGTAAGGGGAAGAGATACAAAGCCGATGATCAGTGCTGGGCAAGATGCACGTGTAATCCGAGCGAACTAGCCCGGAGGAGAAGAGGGAGGGGCTCGAGAACGGAGTGCAGTAGCCAGGTCTCAAAGGCCGACCGTGGGGATGCCGGTGAAAAACGGGGCCCAGGCAATGGGAAGAACGTTCCAGTGCATGAGGGTAGCAGGTGTGAGGACAGCGAGGCCCGACCTACGATGTTTCCCACCAGCAGCGTGTGATGCTTCATGTATTAAACACCCTTCGGTGTCGCCTAC
>NW_011891212.1:6942-7415 GCF_000151845.1 Pteropus vampyrus
TACCTTCCCCGTGGACATTTCAGGGGACTTTCTGGGATACGTACCCAAATTCCCCCCTGGGAGGTAGCTGGGAGCTGTAGCGTTATCTCCACGTTAAACACTAGTTAAAATGATCGTATTTTTGTTTGGAAGCAAAATCACCAGTTGACACTGGTCACTATATATATAAACATATTTTGAGGTGGCAAAAAACTGGAACATGCAGCTGGGCAGGCATGCGCCGGATTAAAAGTCAGTTATTATGAAAGAAGGTGAGACCAGGTCTGGGGAGACGGCGAGCCGTCCACCAAAATAGTTCCTGTTAATGTTCTGATTTTATAGAGGAAGAAACTGAAGTTCATAGAGGTTAAGCCATGTGCCCCAAGACACACGGCAAGGAAGTGGCTGAGACGGACGTCTGACCGCGCGTCCTGTGCTCTCTCGATCTTTGGAAAGGGGATTTTAATTGTCTCTTTACTCAGAAAGTAGCAACC
>NW_011891213.1:0-1302 GCF_000151845.1 Pteropus vampyrus
CAAAGCTACCTCTGTCCACTCAGCACCTGTCTAGACCAGGCGAAGCACAGGTGGGGCCATCAGTGACCTGCTCACTTCAAAATTAAAAGAAGGAAGGTGACTGAATGGAATAAATCTAAAATGTGACGAGAGAGTCTGACTTTGGCCAGGACCCTGCTCTACAGTCGGTCACTCTGGACCCCGAATGCACCTCGGTCACCGTTGTCGTCCTCCCTGCTGTGACCTGGGGCCTGGGCAGGCTGACAACCTCTAGGGACTCGTGATGTCCGTTGATCTTGTTTATTTTGATCTCCCCAAGTAGAGGCGGGTGGTGCCTGCCTGTCTAAAACTCAGCGATGGCGGTGATGCAGGCCCCTCCCCTGACCACTCCCCAGACCGGGACCTCATACATGCTCACAGCCACGCCAAGGCCTGCATGCTAGACCCTCCGCAATGTGCCTGGTGAAGCTGGGTCCCCAGGCTCAGGGGTCCCTTAGAGACGGAAGTGGAGGTGGCGGTGGGCTCCGTGGGCATGCCTTCCCAGATCCCCGGGGCGGATTTCATTTTCCTGATATATAGATGCTGTCGAGGAGCCAAGCCGTGACCCAGGGCGTGGCCGCCGGGATGTGGCCGGCAGGGACCATAGGTGTTCAAGTGGCACTTGTGTTTTGCCCTCAAAGCCCAACGTGTTTCTCCTGAGCCTGGTGACCAGGATGTTCATCTTCGTGGGTCTGTTGTAGCACCTTGTCAGGCACCTCCGTTCACGCTTTCATTCCCGTGAGACTGTGAGCACCCTGCCCAGCCCTACTGGAGCCCGGGGCAAAGGGGAAGCTCAGTAACACCAATCCCGTCTTTATTTAAATTTTTGGCATTTTGTTCATCTTGGATCTTTTGCATAAATTTTAATGTTTTAAAATGTTGCACTAAACTCTTATTCAATCTTGATCGCTGTAAGTTTGCACCTGGGCGAATGTGGGGCTTGCCTCAGCCCATCCTAGGCGTGAGCAGTTAAGCAGAGGTCGCGTGCGTGCAGCGTCACAGGCAGAGGTGCTGTGGGCTGGCTCGGAGGCCGCCACAGCGGAGTGACGGTTGCAATGACATGAATCATGTGAATTTTTTTCATAGTCAGGACACACGCAACATTTATCAGTGAGGTTCTCCGTCTGACATGGCCTGGTTCATGTGCCCAAAACAGTTGTAGTCATAACCTCGAAGAAAGCGGATCCAGATCAGCTTAACAAATACAATGGTGATGAAAAGCTTGAAATACCACAAAAATTGCCACCACGTGTTGCAGATGCCACAGGAAAACGGCATGACAGG
>NW_011891213.1:3407-4552 GCF_000151845.1 Pteropus vampyrus
CTCAGTTTCCACTGATGCTCGGAGCCCCCCATCCCAACCAAGGCCCCAAGTCTGCACTGTCCCTTGTGGGCAGGGACGCCGGGTGCCAAGGCCGGCGCTCCTCAGCCCAGGACGCCCCAGGGGGCCAGGATGCAGGGCCATGTCTGGGGCCGCATGGGTGTGGTTCTTTGTCCAGCAGCGACCGCCTGTGTAGGTGGGGACAGGCTGGGGGTCAGAGGTGGGGGACGTGGAGTACCTGATGTCCGGCACAAGAATGACGAGCCCATGCCGAGTGCTCGCTGATCTCTGGGGTCGGGCGGCACTGCCCCGAGGTTCCGGACGGCCTGGAAGTCGGGGTCCTGCCTCGGTGCCCCGAGTTGCCGCCCAGACGATTTTTGCTCCCGTGCTATAGCGCTAACCTGTCTGTTGTTCCCATAGTTCAGTTTCTTCCCTTTTAAAATCAGAGCCACACGCGCTCACTGACCGTTCGATGCAGAGAGATTGTAGATGGGTGGTGCCCAGCACACGCGGCTCCATTACGCACCCCTGCGCCCCTCGTCCCCCGCTCTGAATAATTTATCCGCAGGAAATCCAGGTTGCCAAGGCATTTTTGCCCGGCAGAATGCTTGCCAGTTTCCTTGGGAAGCTGACAGGGAGAGGCCGTAGGCTACATGCCGGCTGCACTGGGCACTGGTCGTTGGCACCGGGTCTACCGTGCCCCGGCTGGAAGGCCCCGCTGGCTCCTGCAGAATCGTTAAGGAGCTCCTTGCGCCTGCCTCTCTCCCCACTTTAGACGTGAGCCGTGGGCCCCTGGGGCGCCTCTGCTGCAGGGGGCTGAGGCCCACAGCGGCCTGCGCCTGACGGGCTGCGTGAGTCACCCGGGCTCTGACTCTTCTCCCTCGACAAGCCGTGTAATCAATCACTGTGCGTTAGTGCGGCCCGCAGGTGGGTTCCCTTTGCAGATTCCCCCTACTAATCGGGGGGCTTTCCTCCTTCTTCCCGGGGGGCCTCACACACTGGTCCTGCTGCCCCTTCCCCTGGCTACTGTCCCCGCTGTCCGCTGTCTGGCTGTCCCTCTAGCGGCCTTAGCTGGACTGCTGCATCTTCTTCCTGACCATGGGACAGCCGGTGAGACCGGTGCACGGCGTACACCAGGGCTGCCGCCC
>NW_011891213.1:6972-7674 GCF_000151845.1 Pteropus vampyrus
TAGAAAGCAAAACGTAGCCAGGGTCCACCTTTCGGAAAAGAAAGGCCAGCGCAGCCCCTGTGCCTCCCAGGACACCGGCCCCCGTGCTGGTTCTGCGGTGGGGAGGGCGCTCTGCAAGGACCGGTCCATCCCCTCCCCGGCCTCAGCTCCCTGACACCACAGGCCACACGCCAGGCGTGGCGCCAAGCCCTCAGATGTCTGGTCCAGGCGGGTTGGCCCCCGGTGGCCCCATCTCTGACCGACAGCCACTTGGCCCCTCTGCGCTCCCCTCCTTCCAGCTTCATCTGCTGGGTCATGTTTCCTGCTGGAAGCTGACTTCCCCCTGCAATTAGAGAAAAAGGTCCCTTCCCGGCCTGGGGCCCAGGGAGCCTGTCCGGCTGGGTGCCGGCCGCTCTGTAGGACGCTAGGGGCCGTGGGGGCCTGGAGCAGGCTCTGGGTTCGGGGACACAGCTTGCTCTGTTAGACCCGGGGGCGCACCAGGCCAGGAGAAGGTGAGGCTGAGCTCTCACGGGAGGCCCTACTGTTTTTGTGCGATTCTCGTATCAGTACCAACTGCCATGTGTCTCCTTCTCTCTCTCTCTCTCTCTCTCTCTCTCTCTCTCTCTCGCTCGCTCGCTCACTCAGCGCCCCCAGAGCCCGCAGGCGCCGACCTCAGGTAAGAAAGGCCTCCTGAGCCGGGACTGAGCCGTGCATGCGCCTGTG
>NW_011891213.1:7724-8045 GCF_000151845.1 Pteropus vampyrus
GGACTGAGCCGTGCATGCGCCTGTGACCTGGACAGCCTCGTGTCCCACGCTGGGGCTCTGGACAGGCCACCTGCACCCTAGAGCTCCTGCCTCCCATGGGCCCCCTGCTCCCTGCCACCTCTGTCCTGGCCCCAGGGCGCAGCCAGCCTTATGACTGGGCACGGAGGTGCTGGACCTGGCCAGCACAGTCCCCAGCCAGGTGCTCACAGATGACTCTGTGTTGGCCAGGCTGAGGGCCAGTTTGGCCAGAGGGGAAGGGGCAGGCCGTCCCCCGTCCTGGGTCTTCCGCCGACGCTGACGGGTTTTGTGTCTTGTGGTAGC
>NW_011891214.1:0-1092 GCF_000151845.1 Pteropus vampyrus
GAAGGAGGGACCCAACTGACATGATTCTCTTCCTCCTGACACCAGTCCTCCATACACAGGTAACCCTATGTTAATTATGTCAATATGTCTTCTCAAAGGCCTATGCTCTCCACCTGAAACTCACCTTTAAGACAGAGACCTTAATCAGCTTTGTTTTGACACCTTTGGAACATAGATCAGGGACTGTAAAGATTCTTCCTTCATTAGAAATTGGCAACCTTGGTATTGTTGTCTCATAAGACAATCCAGGTCTTAACTTATTATGCCGCAGAGTTGTTCCTTTAGGTCTCAAAAGGCAAGGTTCAGTTCCTTTTCAAACCATTTCTTACATTATTTCTGAAAATACCATTTCAGTAGAATCAGTGCCTAATTCTTTGTTCTGTCTCATCCTTTGTGTACTCTCAATTATCACTCACCTTGCTTATCCCTTAACACTTCAAAAGGCATATTATGCATACCTTTCTCATCAGGTTCTCCTTAAATGCTTTTGTGAAGGCAAAGTCTCTATAGGTCAGTTTGAACTAGCTAATCAGTGTAGAAATCTATGCTGTGTCTCTAATAACTTACTAAAATATAAGAAATTTTTCTAAAATTCAAGTGAAGGAACAGAAGAAGCTTTAAATTCTGACAGCTCCGTGTTATCCCAAAGGCATATTGTACTCACAGAATTTGACAGCTGAAAACAATAATAGAGAAATCCTTCATTAAAAGAAAAAGGTGTTGAGGCCCAGAGAGGTTACACAACTTATTCAAACTCTCAGAACACATAGTGTTAAACTATAATCCTGGCATCAAAACTACTATCCTACCTGTTATTCTATATTAGTGGGCAAATAGAAAGGTTCCTGTAAAAAGTCTGCTCATCTCTAGGCCACTTGTCCTCAGGTGGCCTGAAGCTTGACAAGAGTGGCTGCTAAACCAGGACCCCGATGTGTGTGGGATCCCCAGACAGCCCTGCATTTCTAGGGTCTTTATCCAGCATCAGGATGACCTGGAGGCCCTTCAACAACCTAGGGAGGCTGCTGTAGTGCCAAGCTGGGAGATCTAAGCAGAAATAATTTAGGAAGCTTCCCTGAATGAAGTCTATAATCT
>NW_011891214.1:2692-4843 GCF_000151845.1 Pteropus vampyrus
ATAACATAATGATTTGAAATGTGTATATATTGCTAAATGGTCAATTAGTTAACATTCATAACCACGCAGTTAAAAACTTTTTCTTATGATAACTTTTAAGGTCTCTCTTAGCAACTTTCAAATATACAATATTTTAAACTAAAATCACTGTACTTGACATTATTTTATAATGTCAGGACTTGTTTTATCACTGAAAGTTAGTACCTTTTGACTACCTTCACCCATTTCTCCCACCTCCACCTTTTACTGCCCACCTCCATCTCTGGCAATCACCAATCTGTTCTCTATGAATTTGGTTTTTTCTTTTTTCTTTTTTTTTAGATTCCACCCATAAGTGAAATTATATACTATTTGTCTTTCTCTACCTGACTTATTTCATTTAGCATAATATCCATGACACATTTTCAAAATGAAAAGAATGGGCAGGCAAGCAGATCACGCTGGTGTCATATTTGTTCAAAGGAAAAACATTTTATATTTTGTATGAAAATTTGTAACTGGTTACTTGGCTTTAAACAACATAAAACAGCAAATAGAAAGTAGCTTGAGAAACAGAATGGCGATGTCTAATTGGAGGTTCTGAATTTGACTATGGGGCTGAAAGCAACTGCTGAAACTAAGTCACATAATTTATCTAGTGATATAGTAGCTATTATTGTTAATAACCCTAAATGGTAGTTGATACATTGTAAAATAGTTAAATTAACAGTTCTGCAAGATTTTAACCTACTTGAATGATTGAAATCCTGTCTAATATTTCAGTGAAAGCTATAAACTTTTTCACTTAAAAGGAATATTATAAAGTACACACAAAATAGACATCATTTAAGAGGCATTTTTAGCTTTCTAAAATTAAGATATAATTACATACTGATTTGTTAGAATCATTTTTCCCCATCAGTCAAAATATAACCGGATTCTAATTCCTTAGAAATGAAGTTATGTAGAAGGGCCAGAACATTTTTAGCTTTCCTGAAAGTATTTAATGTTTATCTCAAGATATAGGATTCAGCCTCCTTGCGTTTTTTACATCACAACTTTTATGATCTCTTCATGTTTTTAATAAATAGATTATAGAGCAAAACCTTTAATAGTTATTCTATGCTAATTTTGAGACTCTCTTCTAAAGAGCTTACAGTTGAAGATAGGATAATAGTCATATAAAATGTTTTAATAGTCATAAAATATACCCCCTGAATATTTACAGCTCTTTAATCCTTCTAATCATGTACCAATTTATCATGTATATTAATTACATAATTATACATGATTATGTGAACTCATTTTTCCCCTAAAGTTGCTCTTGGTCTTATCTTCCTTGTAATAGAAGCTGCTTAAAGCTAAGCACTATGGCATAATTCTCTGTATCATTGCTTTGTTAATTGCATTATTTTTTTTCATCACTCTTACCTAGGAAGTCATACTTTGCTATTGCCTGATGTATTCTAAAAAGTCTTCCATTTTGCAAAGTTACTACCGCCCTTATACAACTTTTAATAGCTTAACATACTCAGATGCAAATAAGGTAGAAAAAACTTGCTCTGAGAGCCTGTTTTTAACGATGTTAACCTTCAGAAACTGAATTCTATTCATTTTCTGCTTCTCTAAGCTCCATGAGGGCATAGGTGGGAGGCGTAGTTCTTATTCCCATCTTCTCAATGCTTCATATATTTCCTGACACATAGTAGATACCAACATAACATATACTTCTTGTATGTACAATTAGGCCCTGTAATATAGCTCTTAAAATTCAATTCCATACAAAAATAAATGATATATCAGCTTTCAATTTTTCAAGGCATTTCAATTTTTCAAGTGTTTTACAATACTTGCAGATAACTGACGTATTCAAAGTTTGTGTGGCCTGTAACAAGTATATGAAAAGATGGTCAACATCACTCATCGAAAGATGGTAAACCAAAACCAAAATGAGGCATAACCTCATACTTAGTAGAGAAGTGTTGGCAAGGATCCTTATATACTGCTGGTGTGAATATTTGAAAAATGGTGCAGCCATTATAGAAAACAGAATGGAGTTTCCATATATTAAAAAAAGAACTAATTTTAATAATCCCACTTCTGAGTAATCCCACTGCTGGGTATATTATCAAAAGAATTGAAATCAGTATCTCAAAGAGATATATGCACTTG
>NW_011891214.1:7249-8785 GCF_000151845.1 Pteropus vampyrus
AAAAAAAAAAAAAAAAAAGCCAAAGCTTCTATCCAACAAATCTGAATTAGAATCCTGGTTCTGCCCCCAACTAAGTCTGTGACTTTGATAAGCCGATTTCTCTCAGCCTTAGTTTCTTCATCCACAAAATTGGCAGATAAGGTTTACCACATGAAATTGAGACAATAAACTAACATTTTCACGTAATCAGCACGAAGATCTTTATAACTGTTCAATTTTCTTTACATTGAGATGTGTTCACTCATGTTACTGGAGAGTCTGCATCTTAGTAATTTCTTACATGTTTTGGTTCCATTCTACTTCATTAGATGCTACATCCATTAAAAAAGGAAACAACCTCTTAAAATCTTCAAGTGCATATGGCCAGCTCTCCACACACACACACCTCCCTCAGAAAAAAATGTAAAAGGATGAAAGATTTCTTCTGGTTTTACTAGCACCAATGATAAACCCAGAACCTCAGAGAACCAAGTTCGTATGCACCACTGGAGATAAAGTGGAAAAAATCAGCCCCTACTGTGTCTTTACTTCTAGTAAACAACTTTTTCTCTGCTGAAGTACTCTATTTTCATCCCATTTTCATTTGTATTGCTAAGCAACACCCTGTACCCCCAGTTTTATTTCTGGTTCTGCATTTATTGTCACAGACACCTACAAAGTTACATCCCACACACTAGAGTATTTTTAGGTTTCGTTTGTGAGCAGTCATATGTGTTATCAAGCACCACAAGTCACAATAATGGTGCTTTGTACTTGAAGTTATCTTCAATGGCAAACATACTGTGAACTTTCTCACCAATTTTATGACTCCTAAACTATTCCATGCCATAAGGCTGCCTCTGCTGATCTCACTCTGAAGGGAGATGGCTCACCTAAGACACCCGGCAAGAGGTGAAGACCCAGAACAAAAGCCCATTCCATGTATCCCACACCTTGTACAATAGTGACCCCTTTGACATATGATAGGTCTCAGTTTACTTATTTGTAAAATTTAGAGATTTGGCCTGATCATCACTATGCATCCACATTTTACATGGTATCTAACATCTCATGTCCCTGGTGACTTGTTTCCTGGTGACTCACTGCCTTCTTCCACCAACTAATTTTGAAAATGCAAACAAATGGAAGTTTGGCTTATGTTATATAAAAACTAATGAATATAAAGATGAAGCTAGGGAGCTGCAGTATTTAGAAGAATCCTTGCAAAAGATAGAGAATTAAAAGTATTCTTGACTCAAAGCTTTTTTATTTGACCCTTCATCCCCATCTTCCTAGGTATCCTAGGAACAGCAAATACCTAAGAATATTTAGAAGATGCTGCTCACCAAGGATCAATTGTTATAGTACCAGAGGCTCAGAGAATCATAGGATTTTTAAATCAGAACCAACCACACCCCCCCATACACACACACACACCCTCAGAAAAAAATTTGAGACCAGAAAGTCATAAATAATAACCAAAGAAATATTTCACAGGAAGGCAGCAGTTGGTGATTCAGGAGACAAAAGAGACTAATGAATGTAGCCTGGAGACCA
>NW_011891214.1:11015-12924 GCF_000151845.1 Pteropus vampyrus
CTCAATTTCTTATATGATTGGAAGGTAATGGCAAGAAGATGGACAGTAAAAGCAGGCATGCTCTTTGGGAAGAGCGTGTATAGCCACACTTGAGCTCAGTTTTCAGGTAATGTAGGCCCCAGCACATCTCTAAGAGTCAATGGTTTCAAGGTTGGCACTGAGCTGTTATGTATCCTAAAAAGATTATCTCTGCACATTCTAGAAATATTTATTCCAGGCTGTATTTCTAAAGACAACTTGGACAACAATGCTATCATCTTGCCATACAGAGCCTTTGGTGACCAGTTCCTTCCTCCTTCAGATGGATTCTATAGTTTGGATTTTTTTTTTCATGCCATGTCAAAATTTTTTCTTTAAAAAAAATAGTTGATATAAAATATATTAGTTTCAAGTGTACAACAGTGATTCCACATTTATATAACTTTGGAAGTGATCACCCCAGTAAGTCTAGTACCCATCTGAAACCATACATAGTTATTATAATATTATTATATGCATTCTCTAAGCTGTACTTTACATTCCTCTGACTACTTGGTAACTGCCAATTTGTATATCTTAATCCCTTCACCTTTTTCACCCATCCCCTCCCATCTGGCAACCATCAGTGTGTCCTTTGTATCCATGAGTCTGTTTTGTTTGTTCATTTTCTTTAGATTCCACATATAAGAAAAATGAAGTCTTTGACTTCATTTCACTTAATACCCTCTAGGTCCATCTACACTGTCACAAGTGGCAAGATTTTACTCTTTTATGGTTAGGTAATATTCCATTGCATACATGTATGCATTCTATAGTTTACATATATATATATAGTTCATTTCCACAGCCACCATAGATAATTATGAGACTCCTCAGCCAGGCAGTTGTTTCAGGTGTGAAATTAAAGACACTCTTCTTTATTGGACAAGAATATCTTTCAGAGTTACCTCCCACTGTCAAGGACGAAAAATCTGTACTGACTACATTAGAGACCATTTTACATTATTATAATACAAAGCTATAAATCAATTTGTCTAGATTAATATGCCTGGAAATTTTACCAAAGAAGCTATATTTGTTATGTCATTTAACCATAGGTATTCATAATTCTTACTTTCTTTTTCCCCATGTTTCTTTTACTTTCTCAGATATTTTTATTCCCACAGGCCACACACACACACACACACACACACACACACACACACACACACAATCTTTGTTACAGCAAAATTAACTTCTTTCTAACTTTACCCAAACATACTATAACATAAAACTACAAGAATTAAAAGAAACTCAATAACCACTAACAGTGTGTATTTGATGTTATAAGAAACTGTCAAACTATTTTTCAAAGTGGCTTTACCATTTTAAATTTCCACCAGTAAAGCCTAAGAGCTCTGAGACTGTCAACTGCTCTATATCCTCTTGGCACTTAGCATTCTAATTTTAACCATTATAATAGATGTTAGTGGCATTTCATCATTGTTTTAATTTGCAAGTCTCTGATGACTAGTGATGTTAGGCATCTTTTAATTCGTCATTCATTTCTCTCATCTAAAGTGTCTGTTCAAATATTTTGTGATTTTTATGGGGGTATTTGTTTTCTTACTGAGTTGTATGAATACCATATGTATCCTGGATAGATCTCCTTGGTCAGATACATGTACATTTTTTCTTAAAAATCTATGGCATGTCTTTTTATCCAGTACCTGTCAAATAGAACAGTTTAATTGTGATGGAATCCAACTCATACTATTTTTGTTTATGGTTTAACCTTTGTGCTTTCTAGGAAATCTTTGCCTAATTCAAGATAAGATTTTTTCCTATGTTTCTGAAAAGTTTTATAGTTATAGGTTTTATATTTAGGTGTGTAATATATTTAATGTTAATTTTTGTATACATGAAGTATGGGTCAGTTTACTCTTTTACA
>NW_011891215.1:0-1925 GCF_000151845.1 Pteropus vampyrus
AACCGGAGGGCGCCCGCACCCAGGGCCAGCCCCTCCGTGGGTGTCTGCTCCAGGCCGCCCAGCTAAGCCATGGTTAGGACTTTGGGAGACAAACCACTTGCAAACCCACCTGTAGGGCCGCGCATGACACGGCACCTGCTCTGCACACAGGGTGTTTGTCGGCCTCTGCGGCTGGGGGGGTCTTGCCCAAGCCCATTGCTACACACACATGTACACATGCACACATGTGCGTGCACATGCATACACAGGCACACAAACACACGTACCCACACACATGTGCACAGGCACACACATGCACATGCTCACACACGTACATATACACATGCGCACACATGCACACAAATACACGTGCCCACACACATGCACACATGAGCACACACTTGCACACACACACACTCTATTCGGAAACTAATTCTGACATTTCATCGTGCAGAATAAAAGTCTGGACCTCAGTCTGTAATTCTGCAGGATGACTTCTTGAGGACAGATCGAAGGATGCGTGTCATTGGATGAGGGACCATTACTCGACTCCAGTTAACGCTGGGGTGGACGCTGGGCTGGGAACCCTCACTCACACGAAAGGCGCTCACGGATCTTAAGTGAGACCCTTGGTTTGGGTTGAAATCGTTTCTGTGGGGCTGGGTTTGGGGCAGGTCTGGCTTTTACATTCCGGTTCTCACTCTTATGCGTTGTGAGAATTTCGTGAGTTCCTTAAACTTTTCACAAGTTAGAATATTAGATGAAGAGATTACCTGACAGCACACTCCTGAGCTCTAGCATTCTATGATGCTAAACTAGTATTAAAATACTTCTTGCCAGGGACATTTCGAAGACCCAGTCATATAAGGGGTGACAAGACCACGATATGACACTTCCTTGATCGCTTACAATTATCTTACACGTTTTTCTGCGTGGAACCCCACAATCACTCTCCAAAGCAAATGAGGAAAATATTATTCTCACCCCCACTCTTCGGATGAGAAATAAGTGTTCGCACAAGGTCTGTGACATTTCGAGAGTCACGGGTTAAAAAGTGACGAACCCTCGGATCAAAACCCCAGTTTCCTGACTCCAGTCCGTACCCGCGCCCTTGGTGGGCCCTGCTCGCCTGCTTCCTGGTCCCCGAAGCCAGAGTGTGGCCTGCGGCTCTGGAATGGCAGGGGAAGAGGGAATGACAGTCGGGACACTAGGGGACACGGACCTTGGGGATGACAATGGGGACACCGTTAACGTGCAGGACGGCACCTTCCTGCGGTTCCCCTTCGACCCCGCCGGGAACGCTCGCTCCAGCCGATCCGAAAGGGGCGAGCAGCGAACGGCAGCAAAGGGGTGTGGGGGGCAGCAGGAAACATAAAACAGGACCCACCGTGCTGGCGGCAAATGCGTCATGATCGGCCCTCCAGAACAACCCCCAAACGAAAGAAAATCCAAAACAACACACACACCCCGATATTTAGCATTTTCCGATGTCTGTGGCCAAGCGCGCCCACCACGGACAGCCGCAAGTCGCAGCTCTGACGTCACGGCCCTGACGTCACGGCCTTTGGAGCGGGACACGCGCAGCCTCGGCCCTGGACCACGAGACGCGACAGGCGCCCGGAGCACAGACGGCGGCGGAATAAGGAAGTGAAGAACTTCGAGCATTTATCACCTTTGTCTTCGAAATATAGTTTACGGATGATAAGTTTGCACGGTTCCATTTTTAACGAGGGCCGTGTCTGACAACGGGCTCACAAAATTCCTGAAAATGTACCGATAAACTCTCGCGAGCTGGCGAAAGCAGCGTCCAGGACGGGAGATACAGGAGAAGATGCTCGGCCGTGTGGCTCAGCCCTGTGGCGTCGGCGACAGGCGCTCGGTCCTCTCCCCACTTCCTGTGTGGGAGGCTAAGGGAGTGGCAGCTGACCCCTCCCTCCTCCCCGCCC
>NW_011891215.1:3735-5289 GCF_000151845.1 Pteropus vampyrus
CAGAGAGCAAACCCAGAACCTTCTTTCTCGTGATGAGAACTCTTAGGGCTTACTCCCTCAACAACCGTCGTAGATCACATGTGTCTCTGACAGAAAAATAGATAAAAAGGAGCAAAATATTGGTATAGAAACAATATATAAAATATGGCAGGCAGAAAGAAGGGAGCCGGCCAGTCACGGACGTCCAGAAAAACGAGGCCGGAGGGCCCTGCTGGCGGGTGCTGCCCTCCTCCCTGGGGGCGAGGGCGGGCGGGTCCAGGGTCACAGGTGGCCCCTCAGCAGGAGACGGGCCCACGGGGGAGAGGGCGGTCAGGCGGTCACACACCAGTCACTCCAGCATTTCAAGCAACCCGAAGCCCCCTGCTCCTCAGAGTCCACCCTCACAACGAAAACGGATGTTAATTTTGCTTCTCTTGTAAATTTGCCTAGAGGGGCAGAAGAAACGCAATGAGAACACGCGTGTCCGATCTGCTCGATGGCTTTGTTTCTCCTTAGGAAAGAATCGACAGGCGCTCCCTTGTCTACGAAACCGTTGTGTAATTTAAGTGAGAATTTCCATGAGACCAGAGCCAGCATAAGACACACACGCAACACAAGCCCCCTTTCCTCCGGCCGAACATCCTCATGTGTCCCTTTGTCCGTCTGCTGAAGGGCTGAGCTGTGGTTTTCACAATCCGATGTATCGAAACCACCTTCAACTTCCCCCGGCTGCTGCTCTGTCTCTCCTTTGTGTATGGAATCGAAATCATAAACGATCCCCTTATGAAAAAAACCTACCTTTCTAAATTGTACTGCGGCCAAAATATATACTCATCCCAACTGGCCTATGCCATTAGCAGGCGACGCCCCGAGCGGAAGGCGGGTCACCGTCTCCGACAACACTTTGGACGCCGTATTTTTCCACGTGCCGGAAGATGAAGAACATCGGCAGAAGTACACGATCTCTGAGAAGCTTCGTTTTTAGGGAAACGGAGACTCGCGTGGCCGCGCGCTGGACGGTTCGTCCAGCATGGAGGGGAGAGCCCTTCCAGAACACGGGTCTGCACACGCACACGGTCGAGTGCGCGAGCAAAGAGCAAGAGCGAAAACAGAAAAGAAAACCTTCCTTCGGCCGCTCTTAAGTTTACTGAAGTGTGCCCCGTTTCTCCAAGACGTGCCCCTCGCAGACGTGAGGATGAAAACCGTGTCCCAGATCCATCTGCCAGGGACGACGTGTAGGATTTCGTTACGAGCACCAACCGTCCACCCGCAGCACACGAGGCCCATCTATCTTCTCGAAATTCCGTCAATGTTCGTCAGGAAAAAAATCAACATTGATATTATGCTTGTATTAAAGGTGTCTCTCTTGCCACATGTCTGTAAGCACTTTCGTTCTAGACACCAGAGACTTCTACTACCTGCTGCGGTAGGCGCACTACGCACAGTTATTGAAATAGAAATTTCAACTAAAGAAAGCTAAGAACTGAGATTCTCAGTCACGTGAGCTACGTGTCCGGCGCTCACGAGTCACAGGTGGCCCGCGGCTGGAGAGCACAGAAATAAAACGTTTGCATC
>NW_011891215.1:6468-6818 GCF_000151845.1 Pteropus vampyrus
GCTCTGCCACCTGGCGCTCCGCCCTTCCCGCTCACCATCCTCCGTTCTGCCTGGGTGGCTGTGCCCGCCACTGCTGTCTGGTGGGGCCGAGTGGCAGAGGGTGGCTGTGAGGTCCGGTGTTGGCTTCCAGCGAGGCTGCGGTGGTCCCTTCTCCTGGAAACCCGTCCTCCTCGGCCTCTGTGCCAGGCGCCCACAGCCCCGCTGTCACCGACTGTCACTGCCCTCGATGAAAGGGCTCCCGCTGCTTATGCTACATCCCATGTCACCAGCCCGAGACTTAACCACGAAGTGGAATCTTCAACCTGTCGGTCAGGAACCAGCCAGGGAGCATGAGGAAGGTCCTCCGCCTG
>NW_011891215.1:8078-8838 GCF_000151845.1 Pteropus vampyrus
CACCGACTGTCACTGCCCTCGATGAAAGGGCTCCCGCTGCCCGAGCACAAACGTGTGGGCCGCAGACCCCTCTCTGCCCTGGAAGCCCTGCCCGGCCCACACGCGGTGTGATCTCGGGGCTCGTTCTGGAGAGCGGGCTGCGTGAGCTCAGGAAGGACGCGACGCACAGCGCCGGTCACACGAAGAAGCCCCGGTCCCCGTGGGGGTGTGAGCGTGGTGAGGGCAGGGGACAAAGACGCCTGGGACAGAGAGAGCACGGGCCAGCCGTGGCAGACAAGGTGGCCAGTGGCCAGGGAACACCGAACCTCGCAAAGGGGCAATCGGACAGGGGGCTGACCCTTGGTGACGTTCAGAGTCGTCCGCAGGGGCCTGGGGTCCCTTCGGTCATCTCTCCTGACGGAGTAGTCCCTCAGGCCAAGCAGCTCTGGCCACCAGCCCCCAACGACCCAGTGGCCCAGGGAATGAGTGGAGCTTCAGTCCTAAAGCCCCCCACCTGCTCACTTCTGGAGGGTTCGGCCGCGTGTCGACGTGGGGCGTCCGCAGGAGGCATGCGGGGGCGCGGAGTGGGAGCTGGCCTTGCTCCCTGCGTCACACGTGCTGCTCCGCCCAGGTGTGTCCCCCGCCCCGGCCCTGCAGGGTGAGCACGATCACCGGGGTGGGGTCCACGATGACCACGCCGTGGCCGGGAAGGAAGCCCCGGCCCGTGACTGCTGGGGGTCGGCCCCGCGCGCCCGCCGTCCACGGACCCTCGGCCACCAGG
>NW_011891216.1:0-553 GCF_000151845.1 Pteropus vampyrus
GGAACCTGAGCCCTTTGGTCCATCATCAGAGAAGGTGCCCCTGCGTCTGACGAGTCGACGTGGGCAGTGAGCCATCAACAAGGACGTGCCGACAACCGTCCCTGAAGCGTCCTGCGGTGTCCTGGAGCTGGCGTGGACGGCTCCCGACGCCCGTGGGTAGTGCTCAGGCGCGTTCGCACCACGGAGACAGCGCGCGTGGCAAACGAGGGCGTGGCCCCCGAGCCGGCTCCGCCGATGGCGCCGTGTGCCGGGACGCGCTCAGGTCACACCACGCCGTCCACACTCCAGCAGTGTTGGGCGTGGCGGCTTCAAGGGCGTGAGCGGCATCCGCGTGAGAACAGGCAGAGCCGCAGGGAACCCCCAGCCCTGTGGGGACGGCCCGGGGGCACCTGCGAGGACACCCTTGGCCCCGGCACTGTGGGTTCCCAGAGCGAAGTGGCACCTTGTTTACTGAGCCGCTGCGGTAAATCCAGCTGGCGTCAGTGACAGGAATGATAAAATGGGGCGAACGTGCATCTCACGCCCAGGGGAGCCCTGGTGGGCACGAGGGGGG
>NW_011891216.1:3658-5328 GCF_000151845.1 Pteropus vampyrus
CCCCGTCCCGGCACGTGGCAGCACCTGGTGCAGAGGCCGATGCAGCAGGACCGGGCTGGGCGTGTGAGCAAAGGGCCGGAGCTGGGCAGAGGCTGGCAGAGGCCAGCGCCGCTGACCCAGGAAAGTGCTCTTCAGTGGGTGATGGTACATTGGTGGCTGGCACACACGCACGAGCACAGGTCCCTCCCTGTGACTCCGCCAGGTGGTTCTGTGACTGTCCACGTCTACCAGAGGGGCAGTCGGAAGGGGTCGCAGCAGCACTAAGTGACAGGCATAGTTTTTATTCCAAGAAGAATAACGTAAACATGGAAAATAAATGAAAACCTGCGCCTAGCAACCTCTGCATTTTGAACTCCGGCACTTTAAGGGGGTCTCTGTGGTCCCCTGCGTAGGGGACACTGTCACGTGCCGCCCAGACCCTGTTTGCAAGCGAGGCACCCCTCCAGGGCAGGGCGTCCGGCTGCTGGAACGCTCACCTTCTCCAAAATGTCCTCAGCGGACAGAGCCACGTCTCCCGGGGCCGGGACCTCTCCCTGGTGGCCCCTGTGTTCACTGACTGGTTACAGATGAGGGCTGAAGGCCACCGCCCCCCGCCGTGACTTGACAGCTCTGCTGGTGGCACCGTACATTCACTGACAGTCACAGAAGAGGGACAAGGGCCGGTCCTCACCTTGACTGTGGCAGCTCTGCAGCCCTCCCAGCTCCAGAGTCCTCGGGTTGGCGGGAGCTCGTTGTGAGTCACCACAGGCTCCCTGCTCCCTCTGCCCCATCTGTGTCTGTGTGGCTGGGACAGCACGTGCCACACATCCACACGCGGGCTCCGTGTCACAGTGTCTCCTGCCGTAGCGGTGGAGGGAGGGGGACACAGACTCCGTGTGGGACTTGGTGGCTGGTCCCCGGGAGCAGCAGGTGGTGCTGGGGCTTCCCCTGGCGTGCACAGGGACAGCTTTTGGCAGGACCGCAGGCAACGTCACGGTGTCTGGGAAGCTCTGGGGAAGTTGTAATTTGAAGGCTCAAGAAACTGAACTTTGGTTGGGTTCTGTGGAGGAGAGGTTGGCATATTGGGGACATCAGGACTTGTGGCCGTGGGCACAAAGCATAAACATCTTTGTATCACTTATCCACTTCCATCAGCAAACACCCCTCGTGGGAGAGGCACTGAATTCTGAAGTAGACACAAAACCTGAAGCAGGTGACGTCAGCCAGCCTCCCGCACTGGTCACCACAGCGCCCAGCAGCACGTGAGCAGGGAAGTCACGGTGGCGGGGTGGGTGGAAGCCACACCTGTGCCCCAGCATGGGTCCCTGCCAGCAGCCGACGTCAGCACCACACTCACCCGGCACACCTGCGAGGACACTTGCCAGCCACCTGATGGCCAGTTGGTGACACTGACTCCCCTTCCAGTGGCAAGGGACAGCCGTTTGCCTTGGCTGGGTTGACACCCAGATGCTGTAGAGATGCTATAGAGCTTGTCACTGTTTTGATAACTTTCAGATTTAATTTCTACTTAATTCTACACGAGTGCGTAAATGTACAATATATCATTTTTGCCAGTGCAAAAATGGGATCGTCTAACATTTCCTCATACTGCCTGCGGTGTCCCTTCCCCTTTTTCCGGAAGCTCGACTCATCGTCCCCCTTCGAGTTGCCACCTCTCATTGTCCTTAGGT
>NW_011891216.1:5908-6951 GCF_000151845.1 Pteropus vampyrus
CTGGGGAAGTTGTAATTTGAAGGCTCAAGAAACTGAACTTTGGTTGGGTTCTGTGGAGGAGAGGTTGGCATATTGGGGACATCAGGACTTGTGGCTGGACATGTGGCCGTGGGCACAAAGCATAAACATCTTTGTCTCACGTATCCACTTCCATCAGCAAACACCCCTCGTGGGAGAGGCACTGAATTCTGAAGTAGACACAAAACCTGAAGCCGGTGACGTCAGCCAGCCTCCCGCACTGGTCACCACAGCTCCCAGCAGCACGTGAGCAGGGAAGTCACGGTGGCGGGGTGGGTGGAAGCCACACCTGTGCCCAGCATGGGTCCCTGCCAGCGGCCGACGTCAGCACCACACTCACCCGGCACACCTGTGAGGACACTTGCCAGCCACCTGATGGCCAGTTGGTGACACTGACTCCCCTTCCAGTGGCAAGGGGCAGCCGTTTGCCTTGGCTGGGTTGACACCCAGATGCTGTAGAGATGCTATAGAGCTTGTCACTGTTTTGATAACTTTCAGATTTAATTTCTACTTAATTCTACACGAGTGCGTAAATGTACAATATATCATTTTTGCCAGTGCAAAAATGGGATCGTCTAACATTTCCTCGTACTGCCTGCGGTGCCCCTTCCCCTTTTTCCGGAAGCTCGACTCATCGTCCCCCTTCGAGTTGCCACCTCTCATTGTCCTTAGGTGACTGTGCCCGCAGCCACAGGGCCGTCCTCCCCCCCGCTCTGTGCTCTGCACTGACACACAGAGCAGGCGACCTTGGCTTCTTTTGCAAAGACTGGACGATGTCACGCAGAGTTGGACCCCTCGCCCCACGACCCCTCGCGGGGATCCCAGCAAGGGAAGCCACCTCGTTCTGCGTGGTTTCTCGTTCCTGACAGCCGCCTCACCTTCCGTGGGGTGGCGTTAGCCCTGACTGATGAGCCCTCGATACGTGTTTTGTTATTTTCTACTGAGAAAAGGGGCCTGCATACATGTCCTTATGTGTCACATGGCCTCCCCTCCCCCCACAGACCCGTGACACTCTGCAGTGCCCC
>NW_011891216.1:9936-10658 GCF_000151845.1 Pteropus vampyrus
AACAATATCACATAGTTTGTCGAATCTTTGTTCAACACCTCTTTGGGAATTTGTTATTGCTTCTCAGTTCTAGAACCAAAATATGACCCGGAGTCGGTTAAGATGAAATTATCACCACTGGCACAAAGGGGGCGGGTCGTCGAAAGTCCTCTGTCTTCGCCACGCCCGTTTTTGTCACGGGGTCCTCACAGAAGAGAAACGTCACCTGCTCGGCTGCCCGCAAACACCACCTGGAAACCAGGCAGAACCCTAGGTCCAGCGAAACTGGCTTCTAATGAAACTTTCTGGCACCCCCAAAACAATGCTACGAGGGCAGGCGCCTTCTATGTGACCCGGTGACTTTGTCCATCTCCTGGGAGTCTGGACGCTTGATCGTCTTCACTGGCGGGAGGAAATGAAAAGCATCTTTCGTTGCCCCGTCTTGGGTCCAGTATCTGCATTTTAAGGTAACTTTAAATATGAAAGTCAGCTCCGCAGTGATGGTTTCGTTAAAATGTTCCACAGTCTGTCTGTATTTCGAGCACAGCTATTCTCCTGTGGACTTCACTGGACTACAAGTTTTCTGTCGAGCTCAGCTTACCCCGCGGTCGTCGACAGCCAGGCATAGCGTGGACTCGCAGTGAATGACACTCTCGATTCACCTCTGTCACTGCTCTAGGACAGCGGCCACCCCACTGGGGACACAGTCGCCTTTTGGCGAGGCCGACACGCAGGCAGGGCTG
>NW_011891217.1:0-1584 GCF_000151845.1 Pteropus vampyrus
CATATTAGTAGGCCTGCGCAGTTCAAACACGAGTTGTTCAAGGACTGACTGTGTATGAAACATTTGCAAAATCTGAGTGTTTTAGCTCAGTTTAGAAAACAGGCAATTTGGCATCAGGGATGGATTACTAGGAGAAGCTATTACCAGATTAGAGCAGTAAAGGTCAAAGTCACAAGCGCTGGTTCAAATACATCTGGTTTCAAATCCTGGCTCTGTTTTCTTTCTGGCCTGACGACCTTGGGTGACATTCTTAACTCCTTTAAGCTCGGGTTCCTCATCCACGTAAAAGGAACAGTCTACGCAGGTAAAGGCCTCAGTTGCCCCACTGGGCACAATGAGCACTCAACCACGCAAGTTCTTACTCATCCTCTACATACAGAATTATCCACTAGTATTGATGCTGTAACATATTAACAGGCTTCCCAGAGTTTCAGGCACATAATGCGTGTCAATCACTGCTAGCTAACATGGCTGCCATTACTTTCCATCACCAAAGCCACGAGACTCATTATCTGTGGTCATATGGCCTTGTTTTCAGCCAACTTCTGAATCTGAATCTTTTTTTTACCCCTCAAGTACTAAATACCAACCTTGGCCTTCCAATAGTCCTTATTTGCTATTCAGGTCAATAAATCCTAACGGTGGCCACAAAACTACAGGTCAGTATCTGCTTAATATCTTTCCTCCCTGGCTTTGATCGCAAAGACGAAGTGAAGACTCCAATTTCCTGGTTTCCTTTTCATATGGAAAAGCTTTCAGGGGTTCTGAAAGATCTTCTGGCCCATATTCTTTGAGCAGCTCAAATGCATCCTACCTTCCTGCTCACAGATGGGCCACTGGCTGGGGATCCAGTGAGGGAAGCAGCTCACCCTCTCTCCTTTTAAACTGCAAACACTAGGTGAGATAGCAAATAAAGATCATAGAGAACAGCCCTTTCATGTGAAAAGAATTATTAATTCCAGTATCATCGCCAGATTTCCCCATTTCCTTGCAAAGCATTTATTTCTCTATTCTGTGTCCATTGACCAGACTCTTTCTTTAAAAGCCTGAAGCCAGCAGAAAGGAAGCAGATTTTTACAGATACGTCCTGTCAGCCATCCTGGGCGCACAGTCCTGGCCCCTGGTTCCAGTCTTGCCCTCCTGTGTGCATGGCGGGAGAGGGTTTGGGCAGCTCTGCCTCTGCAGAGGACGCCCAGGCTCCGTTTCAGTCCCGCAGTAAAGCTGCGTGGCACCCAGTGCTCTCTCCTCTCGTTCAGGCTGAGCCTTGGTCGTCTGTCCCAATGTGACCAGGGTGGTCCCCTGTACTGGGCTCTCCATGAAAAGCATTTCAGTGACCAGGAGAACTTTGACTCTAAATTCTAATCCCGGCTCACAAATGACCCAGCCTGGGCCTGGCCTTATGAAGGAGCCGTAAGAACGGGACCATCTCGTTTACAAAAGGACATGAAAAGGTTTACTTTGCTGCCTGTACTTTAAACATCACACTAAGAAAATGCCACCGAGCTCCAGTCACCACTTTGGTGGACATACACTTAGCTCCTAACGCCTTCACTTAGGGACCCCCTCTGCATTCTCGTCGCTAAC
>NW_011891217.1:1634-1957 GCF_000151845.1 Pteropus vampyrus
CAGGTGAGAGTCTCTGTCATGGACATTATTACATTGAGAGGATAACACAGGAGGGACACAGAGCTCCTTGGGACAGGTGCACAGGAAACTCAGAGTCGGTGGCATTTCAGAGGCACAAGAACACACAGCGCTCGTTGGCCGGGCCCCTCCCTTCCCTCCTGCCCCTCACCCTGGTTCTCTGCTACCCACGCTTCTGATCTCAGCTTACATATCTCTGGGGGAGGGGGCGCTTCCTTCTCCCATCCATTTGCCTCCCCCTTTCCCTACATGACACCCACTGGGTCTGACTCTCCGTGACACCATCTTTTCATATGCTAAAGTTG
>NW_011891217.1:2007-3115 GCF_000151845.1 Pteropus vampyrus
AAAATGCCACCGAGCTCCAGTCACCACTTTGGTGGACATACACTTAGCTCCTAACGCCTTCACTTAGGGACCCCCTCTGCATTCTCGTCGCTAACATTGGGAGGCTGACCATATAAGACAAAAGAAACATAAGCCCTGTCAGCAAAGAAAAGTCTCCGAAGAGACCGTCTCCGAGCACTGAGTCCCCCCTGAAGGACCCCCAAACACCTGGAAGCGGTTCTTCTTGCGACTACTTCACCTGGTGCAGAGGTTTTCCAGGTGTGGTCCCCAACCCCCAGCATCACCTGGGAACTTGTGAGGAATGCTCATTCTCAGGCCCTGCCCTAGTCCCACTGAACCAGCTCTCTCAATGATTCTGACTCCTGCTAAAGTTTGAGAACCACGGTGTAACTTGTAGACCATATAATAGACGTGTGAAAATGAAGAAGTAGATGAAAGATGAATAAATGAAGCCTGCGGCTTTACTGAAGCCCTACCCAGTACCACCAGCTCTCGGTTAACGGCTGAAAGGCAGTGCCCTCCTTCACGTCTGAGGGGCGCTGAGTCACAGATTGTAGTGACTTGATTCACTGGCCACACCCTTCGCAGTTCATGATGCCACCCCATGGGATGTCCTTCCGCTAGCTGCCTGGACCAGCCCCCAGCTGTACTCCACGGCTCGAACCTTCAGTCTCCTATGGCTGAAATCTTTCCCAGTATTCTCTTCCTCGCCCTCATACTCCTCTTTTTGTGCTGTTAACACCTACACCCGCTTTAGGCTTCAGCTTAGCTAGTCACCTCCTCCAGGAAGCCACCCATGTGGCAGGTTCCCATAGCATCCCGTACAACTCTATCAAAAAAGCATTCCTCCCTATCCGAACTCTTTTTTGCTTGTCTTTCTTGCCCGCACTGCAAGCTCCCTGAGCCAGAGGACTCGTTTCTCTCGTTCACAGCCATGTCTCCAGCCCCTCGAACAGTGCCTGATGAATTATGGAATCAATCTATCGATTGGGACTATAAAATAATCTATACTTTATAAGAAGTAATATGTACCTATTTTAATTTATTATTGATTGATTTGACTTCTTAGACATGAATAGCTGACCATTAGCCTAGAAATGAGGCCTAT
>NW_011891217.1:4366-4726 GCF_000151845.1 Pteropus vampyrus
TGTGCGCCGGGGCCCGGAGTCAGTGCCCCTACAGAGTGTCTCTTGCAACTCTCACTGCAAAACTCAACTCGGAGGTCAAGGAGCTCAGAGTCAACACAGGTTCCCGAGTCTGCTTGATAACTCTGCCACGCTCATTATGTACCACTCTACCCATGACTTTAAAAAAAAATTACTTCATTTATTTATTTTTTCCTATTTAATATATACATTTTGAGTACTAGAAAACATTTATATTCCATGCACTTTCTTAGGTGCTGGGGTATACAATGAACAAAACGTGAGCTTTAAGGAGGCTACAGTTTTGTGGATAAAAAATTAAAAAGCAGACATTTACAATACATTCTTAATGCTTACAACATA
>NW_011891218.1:0-1631 GCF_000151845.1 Pteropus vampyrus
CAGAGTCGGGGCGAGCTGGGGCTGGGGGACCGGTGGCCGTCGGGCACCACGTGGGCCGCAGAGCGAAGGCTCTGGTTCGTGGTGGCGGTCATCTCTTATGCTTCAGCAAACACGTTTCCAGGCTGAGCGATGCCTGTGGTCTCCCCCAGGCCGTGTCGGAGGAAGGAGCTGGCCGAGGGGCTGGGGGACTTCATGCAGGTGGGTGCAGCCGCCCTCAGGGTCCCTCGTCATCCTCCCTGTGCCCCAGCAATGCTACATCCTGCTGGTCCTGACGGACGGCCTGGTGACAGACATGGCGGACACGCGGGAGGCCATCGTGCGTGCCTCCCACCTGCCCATGTCCATCATCATCGTGGGCGTGGGCAACGCCGACTTCACGGACATGCAGATCCTGGACAGGGACGGCGGCACCCTGCAGTCCCCTCGGGGCCAGCCTGCCGTTCGTGACATTGTGCAGTTCGTGCCTTTCTGCGAGCTCAAGAACGTGAGTGCTTGGGACAGGCTGGCGGTCCAGGGCCCGCCGCAGGGGACGCACTGCCCCTACCACAACGCCAGGCCCAGGCCCCACGGCCGATCCCCCTTGGCCAGCGTAGGAGGGGACCCAGGTGCTGCAGGGGCGGCCGGGGCCACCGTGGTTCGTACTTTCAAGCCTATGTGCTTAACAAAGCCTCCCCTGGCCACCAGGTGGGCCCTGGTGTGGCCTCCTGGGAGGGCGAAGAAGCCACCACGTGACAGGCGGGGCTCTGGAGGAGGGGCTGGGGGACCAAGGTGAGGGACGGGTCACGAAGGCATGGGGCGAGCACATCATCCCCTCCCACAGGCAAGCCCTACAGCGCTGGCCAGGTGCGTGCTGGCCGAGGTGCCCAAGCAGCTGGTGGAGTACTACAGCCACAGAGGGATGCCCCCGCGAGGCCCCGCCCCCACGGCCGAGCCGGTGGGCTAGAGAGGGCGAGTGGCCAGGCCGCGGCCGTCCAGCACCCTTGGGCCCCCGGAGCCCCCCGTGACCTCCCCGGGGCCTCACCCCCTAGCCTAGGCCCGTCCCTCGTTCCCCGTGGTCCTGTGCCTGTGCTGACCTCTGGGCCCCCCAAGGCCGAAGAGTGCACAGTCTCAGGCCCGGAAGCCCCAGGATCGGAGCCAGGGGCTGGAGCAGCCCTCTGTGCGTGCCCGGCCCTGCCCCAGCAGACAGCAGAGCGAGGCCGAGGCCGGGGACTCCTGCTTTGCGTCTGCCACGTCCCAGTCACGGAGAAAACCCGGGTGCCCCCGACACCCCGTCCCCACAGCCGGTTCCTCGGTACCTTGGCTGGCGCCCCAACCCCCCACCCCCACTCCCAGCGCCCCTGCCCTTGGCCTCCCCCTGTGGCACGCGCCTCTGCGGGGTCTGCGGGCGAGGGCTTCAGCACAATAACGTCATCTCCTCGCAGCATGCGCGCCTTCCTGCACCCCCATCCTCATCCCTGCAGTACGGGAAGGGGGGTCCGGCCCTCCCAGCCTCCTGCCTGACGCAGGGGACCTTCTGATGCAGCCTCGCAGAGTCCTTCCTGGACCGATCGAGGCCCGCCCCTACAAGGGTGCAGTGCGAGACCGGGGGAAAGGCCAGAGGTGTGACAGCCGTGACATCGGCCTGCGTGTGG
>NW_011891218.1:1681-2421 GCF_000151845.1 Pteropus vampyrus
GGTGTGAGTGAGGAGTCTAGCTCACATTCCAACTTGGCAGTGGGCTGCAGATGAGCGATGTGGCAGCTCCTGACTCTTGTGATGATGGATGGATGGATGATGGACGAAGGACGATGGATGGGTAGATGGATGGATGGATGGGTGGGTGGATGGATGGCTGGATGGATGGATGGATGGATGGATGATGGATGATGGATGATGGATGATGGATGGATGGATGGATGATGGATGGACGGATGATGGATGATGGATGATGGATGATGGATGGATGGATGATGGATGATGGATGATGGATGATAGATGGATGGATGATGGATGGATGATGGATGATGGATGATGGATGGATGGATGATGGATGATGGATGATGGATGATGGGTGATGGATGATGGATGATGGATGGATGATGGATGGATGGATGATGGATGGATGATGGATGATGGATGGATGGATGGATGATGGATGATGGATGATGGGTGATGGGTGATGGATGATGGATGATGGATGGATGGATGATGGATGATGGATGATGGATGATGGATGATGGATGATGGGTGATGGATGATGGATGATGGATGGATGGATGATGGATGGACGGATGATGGATGATGGATGATGGGTGATGGGTGATGGATGATGGATGATGGATGGATGGATGATGGATGGACGGATGATGGATGATGGATGATGGATGATGGATGATGGATGATGGATGGATGGATGATGGATGGATGGATGATGG
>NW_011891218.1:2471-2745 GCF_000151845.1 Pteropus vampyrus
TCCTGGACCGATCGAGGCCCGCCCCTACAAGGGTGCAGTGCGAGACCGGGGGAAAGGCCAGAGGTGTGACAGCCGTGACATCGGCCTGCGTGTGGCGTTCGGGGACCTATCAGCACTGCTCGCTGTGCACTCTGTCCATGAGGGGGCGCCGCCCGGTGTGTGGAGTTCCGACTGAGATTTCACCTGAGTTGTCTTGTCTGGGAAAAGCCAACTGTCCTCACCCGAATCCAGGCCCACCGCCCAGGCACCCACTCAGCACCCACCCACCTGCCCC
>NW_011891218.1:2795-3301 GCF_000151845.1 Pteropus vampyrus
TCCTGGACCGATCGAGGCCCGCCCCTACAAGGGTGCAGTGCGAGACCGGGGGAAAGGCCAGAGGTGTGACAGCCGTGACATCGGCCTGCGTGTGGTGTTCAGGGACCTATCAGCACTGCTCGCTGTGCACTCTGTCCATGAGGGGGCGCCGCCCGGTGTGTGGGGTTCTGACTGAGATTTCACCTGAGTTGTCTTGTCTGGGAAAAGCCAACTGTCCTCACCCGAATCCAGGCCCACCGCCCAGGCACACACTCAGCACCCACCCAGCACCCACCCACCTGCCCCTCCCACACCCACCCCTCCATTTATTCATCTATCATCTATCCATCCATCCACCCGCCCACCCATCCCTCCCTCCATCCATCATCACCCATCCATCCCCCTGGAGGCCTCTTTTTAGCTCCCGATTCATCTCCCTTAAGCAGGGATAATGGGCATCGCCATGGTAACCTGACTACCGCTGAATTCTGGTCTCTTCGGGAGTGGAGAGGCCAACACAGAAGTGG
>NW_011891219.1:0-2347 GCF_000151845.1 Pteropus vampyrus
GAATGGGTACAGATTTCCTGTTCTGCTAAATTTTATACAAGAGTTCCTCAAATAAGTCCTTTTTCTATTTTGCAACTGTTCTGCTAACCCTTGGGGGAAGGGATCCCAACGATTAGCAAATGGACCCTTCTAGGCAACTCATTTTTATATTATGCTTTATAGAATATGCAATGGCTAACTTGTTATGTCGGGTTGGCTTGTAATGAAAATTTTCATAAAAACTTTATATAGTTAATAACAACTAATAATAACAGTGCAGTGCATTTCATATAAAGTACTATTTTACCTTAAACTGATTTTTCATATTTATTATCTTAACTATCTTAACAGTTTCTTATAACTTTTAAACCTTCATTTTTGGATGAGGTAGCTGAGGCACAGGCCTTGAACCCTCTGCTTCCTGACTTTTAAAATCCAATATAAACAAAATACTCTTTAAAATCTAATGGGGGAAGGTTTTGCGTTCTTTGCATTCTCTCTCTCTCTCTCTCCCCCCCCTCCCCACCTGCATGTGCATGTGTATTGAGAATGAATGAAATGCATTGCTATACTACACTATTTACCCATAACATTACAAATGGGAACAACTTGAATTGGTAATTAGATAGTTTTCAAATTACTTTCAAATGCCTTATCATGTATGATGTGCCCCAAAATGTTAAATGTCTCATGTCCCATCTAGAGTCAAACAACTAAACTAAAGATCAGTAGATCCTGAACTGGAATCAAGATCGACAAATACCTTTGTAAGCAACCACTGAAAGTATTCAGTTGATTATTTTATAAGACAAACAAACAAGCAGAGAAATAAACTTGAAGTAGAACAGTGTTGTAAAGCAGTCTTTCCTAATATTTCAGGAGGAAACAATGCTGTCCCCACAGTGGGCTATGATATATGTGTATGTTTCTAACAGTGGCCAAGCCAAGACTGAGCATAGACTGGATATGGGAGTAAAAATAAAACTACAGAACAATCTCAAAGGTGCTTTTTACCCCTCAGAAATTGAAATTATGCCCAGTTTAATACTGTTACATTTTAAGTTGTTTCAAAAATCTAAACTACATGCAATCTCTTGTACCTTGTTAATATTTTCTTATCTGTTTATGGGCTTATTGGAAATGCCTGGAACTGCGTTGATGCCTGACAGATTCTTAAACTAAAGGAACCATGAAGTCAAGGTCTATTAAAATACTGTAAGGAAACTCTTGTGCCTAAGAAATTTACATTCCAATATGCTGATTACATTCCTTTTCTTAATGAAGGAACATTTCCACTCAAGGGTTCCCACAAGAACAGCACTATAAATTTAATTTTTTTTCTGGTAGGCATGAACTCAAAGTGTTACTTCTTAAAGATGGTGGAACAGAAAATATGTCAATTAATACCTGCATATAAAGAGTCCATTCTTTACTATCCTTTTTAATGGTGAATAGAAGAGACAATATAGAACCAAACATATTAAAGGCATATATATTTGATTTTAAAATAGTTTTGAATGAAGGTATCAAATTCAGGATACCTGAATCAAATCAAGAAAACTCACTGTAAATGTCAGCATGTATTATATATCTTTACCCTGTTTTTGTTTATCTGCTTTCTTAAGCTTCAGGATAAAGCAACTTACTGTTTCAAAGCACTATAAGAAGAAAAAGAAATGAATAAGCTCTCTGTCTTTCTTTCTCTCCCCTTTCTCTTTCTAGGTACTTATTCACATTTCTTTAGGACTGAAAGATGATTGTTCTAACCTAAGATGCACTTCTGTCAACAGTTATTGGAGCAAATAAAGATCTGCTTATGTCAGGACATTAATCTTCTACTTATTACTTTAATAAGACCTCTGATTTTACGCTGTTTTACAGTTGTGAAACATTTTAGCAGGTATTATCTCAGATACTTCTCAAAGCAATAAGAAAATAAGATGGGCAAGTCTTGTTTTGTTGTTTTTGTTGTAGTTAATGTTTTCACTTGAAATATTGAAAGTCAGAAAAGTACAGGAGCCATGGTCACACTGATCCAACTAGAAAAATTCAAAGGATCAAACTTCTTGTTTACCGCTCTTTCTATTACTTTATGTTCCTTGCTACTTTATTGTTTATCTAAATAGGAATATCCTAAATTTATATCTGTCATTCAAGATATTTCCCAGTCAAATTGAAACTTAGTGTTTTGACTTTATTTTTCAAAACTCTTTGGAAACAGCCAATTCAGTTAAAGGTAGACTCTTTATCCCATGATCACCCCTGCCCTTCCTGTGGTTACTTGCACCTGGGATGTCTCCTGCCAGTTCCCAGAACCAGCCAGATCCTGTCCTTCCATGTCCAGCTCTTACAGGACCCTCCCTGCTGC
>NW_011891219.1:3687-5980 GCF_000151845.1 Pteropus vampyrus
CTGAGCATAGACTGGATATGGGAGTAAAAATAAAACTACAGAACAATCTCAAAGGTGCTTTTTACCCCTCAGAAATTGAAATTATGCCCAGTTTAATACTGTTACATTTTAAGTTGTTTCAAAAATCTAAACTACATGCAATCTCTTGTACCTTGTTAATATTTTCTTATCTGTTTATGGGCTTATTGGAAATGCCTGGAACTGCGTTGATGCCTGACAGATTCTTAAACTAAAGGAACCATGAAGTCAAGGTCTATTAAAATACTGTAAGGAAACTCTTGTGCCTAAGAAATTTACATTCCAATATGCTGATTACATTCCTTTTCTTAATGAAGGAACATTTCCACTCAAGGGTTCCCACAAGAACAGCACTATAAATTTAATTTTTTTTCTGGTAGGCATGAACTCAAAGTGTTACTTCTTAAAGATGGTGGAACAGAAAATATGTCAATTAATACCTGCATATAAAGAGTCCATTCTTTACTATCCTTTTTAATGGTGAATAGAAGAGACAATATAGAACCAAACATATTAAAGGCATATATATTTGATTTTAAAATAGTTTTGAATGAAGGTATCAAATTCAGGATACCTGAATCAAATCAAGAAAACTCACTGTAAATGTCAGCATGTATTATATATCTTTACCCTGTTTTTGTTTATCTGCTTTCTTAAGCTTCAGGATAAAGCAACTTACTGTTTCAAAGCACTATAAGAAGAAAAAGAAATGAATAAGCTCTCTGTCTTTCTTTCTCTCCCCTTTCTCTTTCTAGGTACTTATTCACATTTCTTTAGGACTGAAAGATGATTGTTCTAACCTAAGATGCACTTCTGTCAACAGTTATTGGAGCAAATAAAGATCTGCTTATGTCAGGACATTAATCTTCTACTTATTACTTTAATAAGACCTCTGATTTTACGCTGTTTTACAGTTGTGAAACATTTTAGCAGGTATTATCTCAGATACTTCTCAAAGCAATAAGAAAATAAGATGGGCAAGTCTTGTTTTGTTGTTTTTGTTGTAGTTAATGTTTTCACTTGAAATATTGAAAGTCAGAAAAGTACAGGAGCCATGGTCACACTGATCCAACTAGAAAAATTCAAAGGATCAAACTTCTTGTTTACCGCTCTTTCTATTACTTTATGTTCCTTGCTACTTTATTGTTTATCTAAATAGGAATATCCTAAATTTATATCTGTCATTCAAGATATTTCCCAGTCAAATTGAAACTTAGTGTTTTGACTTTATTTTTCAAAACTCTTTGGAAACAGCCAATTCAGTTAAAGGTAGACTCTTTATCCCATGATCACCCCTGCCCTTCCTGTGGTTACTTGCACCTGGGATGTCTCCTGCCAGTTCCCAGAACCAGCCAGATCCTGTCCTTCCATGTCCAGCTCTTACAGGACCCTCCCTGCTGCCACCAAGGCTTCATAAACTCTCTCAGCAGCAGAATTCTCTCCTCTCTTATCTTGCATTTTGCACTGTTTGTACTATTCATTCTTCTATTAATAGACAATTCTTTTTTAGATTTCTTGTTATGCAATGATTTATGATAATATTTATACGTGTATGTGTGTCCAAACATAAATGATTCCCCCATCCCAAACATTATATCTTTCTTTGCTGAGAAGCATATGTGTTATACCATTCTTTTTAACATGTTTATTTTTTTCCATGGTAACTGATCCCCAACATATATCTGAAGAATAAATGCAAATGTCAACAAAATTGCAAGATTTGCTGTAGATACTTAATTGTATTCTGGCAAATCAACAGATATTCTGATTTACTAGCACATTTTATAATAGTTAAGTTAAATACAATTGTTCCAATTCATAGATACTCTGGGAAGTATATTTAATATATTTCACATAGGTAGATGTTTTAAATAGGCATTGAAATACATAATTATCAGAATTTTTTTAAATAAAATGACCTGTTTAGCATTAAGCATTGTAGTAGACAGAATAATGTATCATACCCAAAAAGGTATCCACATTCTAACCCTTAGAACTAGTGAGTATGTTGCCCTACATGGGATAAGGGACATTGTAGATGTGATTAAGTTAATATCTTCAAACGAGGAGTTTATCCTGGGCTATCCAGGTGGACACAATGAAATCACAAGTCCTTATAAGAGGGACACAAAAGGGTCAAAATTAGAAAAAAAAAAAAAAGGAGGTAACAATAGAATCAGATTGGAAGAATGTGCTTTGAAGATAGAGGAAGGGACCACTAGTAAAGTAACTCAAGTGGCCTCCAGAAAACAGAAAAGGTAGGAAAGTAGACCAT
>NW_011891219.1:7745-8179 GCF_000151845.1 Pteropus vampyrus
GCATTTCTTTGTATTTTTTAGAAGAGTTTTTAAATTCTTAGAACACCAATGAATGCCTTTTTCAATGATTCATTGTAAAATAAGTTATTTATATGTCTATCTTTCCAATAAGAGTTCTGGCTTAGGGAATATTTATTATATTTCTTACTTTTTAAAACTTTTTTTTCCAGGAAATTGATCAAATTAATAATCAATTCTTTAATCATTTGGAATAAGTTGTTTTACTTTTTGAATCCATCTACATAAACTATCAAATAAGGATGACAGTGATTAGATTTAGAAATTAACATTAAAAAACAGATTTGACTTTAAATCAGCTCTAAATCTAAGGTCTAAATCAGCAGTTCATGTACCTCCAAGAAATTGTCAATAAACAGTATGTATGCCAGATGTATATGTGCATTTTCTGGATATAGATATATAAATTTTATCAG
>NW_011891219.1:8536-9649 GCF_000151845.1 Pteropus vampyrus
AAAAAAATCTTAAATGACAGCTAAAAATATAAGTTCATTTGAGATGAATTTCTATTTTAATTAAAAATAAATTCTAGTTCCCCTCATGTAATGAAATTCTGAAATGTTACACTCAGAGAATCAATATTTTATAATGCTTTGCTTTGACTAGAACCCATCATGAATAAAATTATTTTAAAGGTTGTTATAAATCCTCCTACTTTATTTCTGAAAGGAATTATTAGTTTTATGTTGATAAATGTTCAAACATAATTGACATAAAATGATCTCTTAAAGTGTTTATACACTTTGTCCTTAAAAGAAGTTCTCTTTATTTAAACCTGAAGTTGGAATAAACACAAGTTTTTTACAATGCCATTTAATCTCTGGGATAATGAGTATAATATTTGCCTATTTTTTTAAAGGACTGCTTAAGGAAAGATAATAAAAGATGTAGAAATCTACGATTTTAGCCTCATTTTAACTAATATTTATCACTTTTATTCCCATCAATTACTTTTGCCTTCTTTATACAGATAGAGGTGAAGATACCCAATAATAATTTCCTTTCAGCTTTCTTGCATTCCTTCTCTGCCATTCCCCCAACTGATGGCAGTATCAATACTCAACCGCACTCCAAATTATAGATTGTGAAAGGGATGAGGAACAGGAGAAACTGGCTTGGTAAAGTACACACATATTATCTGCTCCAAAATAACCTAGAGTTAGACAAACTATGTTTGCATCCAGATAATTTTCCTGTTTCAGTCTACCATCTAAATGTACCAATTAATCATACAATTTTAGGACCTATGTCCCAATCATTTCAATTTAGAAATTATCACTGAAAGTGAAAGTTACCTCAATAAATAATCCAAAGTCACTGGGTTACACATTTTATCCTCTCATTTCCTTGTTTTCAATAGAATTTCCTTTGTAAAATTGTTAAACAATTATTCTGGCAATAATCCAGATTTCAATTATTATTTAACTGTTTTTTTCATTGTTAAACATTATACAAATGGTATTTCATTAATCTTTACACTTAAAGAAAATGTAGAATTATGCCTGGATCTGAGCTCCTTCCACCAAAGAAGATGGTGTGGAAATGATAGACTATTAATCATTTTTCCC
>NW_011891220.1:0-432 GCF_000151845.1 Pteropus vampyrus
GATGATGGCGTCAGGTGGGGAGCTCTGACGGCTGCTCTGGGGCCTAAGGCAGGTGCTGGCACTGGGGCGGGCGACTGGGTGCCTTCCAGGATGATGCGGGAGGTGGGGGTGGGCAGGGCTGGGTGTGCGCTGGATGGGGAGGAGCTACCGGGTCCCCCAGGATGCCGGGGGATGTGGGGGCTGAGGTGCTGCCTGTGGCGGGTGCGCTCGTGAGACATGCAGAGTTTGGGAGTCTAGGGAAGATGTCCGCGGGCAAATGGAGGTACAGCGGGACCCTGGGACACTGCCTACCGTGAGCCGATGGCCCCTCGGTCCCTGCCTTAGCTGGGACAGCACGTTGCACAGCTCAGGGTGACCTTCCAGACCCCTCCCCACTGAGCCTAACGCCTGCCCTACCCCACCTCCCTCAGGGCCCTGCAGGGGAGAAGGGTG
>NW_011891220.1:2328-2875 GCF_000151845.1 Pteropus vampyrus
GCTGCCACGGAGAAGCGTCACGCGTTTCAGGAATGAAAGCCGCAGAGCGTGTGGGGCCTGAGCAAGCCTGGGGGAGCAGGAGCCTAGCGAGACACGCGCCGCTTGGCTCTGTGGGCGCGAAGCAGTGCAGGAGCCTCTGGAGGCTGGTCCGGGAGGGGCCGGAAACGGGAGACTGTGGAGTCAGTGGAAGGTGTTAGACCCTGTCGTGGCCCCTTGAAAGTCACGTGTGGAAGCCCCGACCCCCAGGACCTCAGGGAGGGACCTTATTAGGGAATAGGCTCCTTGCAGATGTGACTGGTTAAGGACACCACATGACTGGTGTCCTTACACCAGGGGACACTGGGACACAGACACGCACAGGGAGAACGCCCCATGATGGCAGGCAGAGGCGGGTGATGCGTGTATAAGCCCAGAAACGCCAAAATTGGCAGCGGCCACCGGAAGCTGGAGAGGCAGGGACGGGTCCTCCCCGCCAAACCTCCGGCCTCAGAATGGACCAGCCCACAGACACCTTGATCTCAGACCTCAGACCTACATTTCTGCTGTC
>NW_011891220.1:3324-4707 GCF_000151845.1 Pteropus vampyrus
GGGTGAGGGGCGGCAGGGGCGGCTGCCACGGAGAAGCGTCACGCGTTTCAGGAATGAAAGCCGCAGAGCGTGTGGGGCCTGAGCAAGCCTGGGGGAGCAGGAGCCTAGCGAGACACTCGCCGCTTGGCTCTGTGGGCGCGAAGCACTGCAGGAGCCTCTGGAGGCTGGTCCGGGAGGGGCCGGAAACGGGAGACTGTGGAGTCAGTGGAAGGGTGTTAGACCCTGTCGTGGCCCCTCGAAAGTCACATGTGGAAGCCCCGACCCCCAGGACCTCAGGGAGGGACCTTATTAGGGAATAGGGTCCTTGCAGATGTGACTGGTTAAGGTGAGGTGGCACTGGAGTCAGGTGGGCCCCGATCCCACATGACTGGTGTCCTTACACCAGGGGACACTGGGACACAGACACGCACAGGGAGAACGCCCCGTGACGGCAGGCAGAGGCGGGTGATGCGTGTATAAGCCCAGAAACGCCAAAATTGGCAGCGGCCACCGGAAGCTGGAGAGGCGGGGACGGGTCCTCCCCACCAAACCTCCGGCCTCAGAATGGACCAGCCCACAGACACCTTGATCTCAGACCTCAGACCTACATTTCTGCTGTCTAAGCCACACCATCAGGTTGTCACGGCAACGGCAGCCCTAAGACTACTGCAGACACCCGGACCGCCCCCCCACCCTGTGGACATCCAGAACCTCCCCCCTCCCCAACCTCCCGCCACCTCCCCCAACCAGGCAGGGGCCTGGGGGCGGAGTCTGAGGACTGAAATACACCTAAAATGTCCAGCTGCACGACCAGCCTCGTCTCCTGCTGCTGGGCGCCCGGCATGCTGGCTGTCCTGGGAGAGTGTGGGGGTCTCTGTGGGGGAACCCAGTCAGGACCACACCCTCCGGCAAGAAACGCAGAGACTGAGACAAACAGGAAAGGGACAGGGCAGAAGGAGGCGGTGCAGCGAAGAGAACACAACGATTTTTAAATACCATATAATTTATACCCGTGAATGAGAGGAGGGTGCTACTTCGCAAAGGACCGTTTAATAAATAAGAACAGGACCTCGGAAATGAAGAACAGGAAAACAAACTCGAAAAGTGAAGAGAGACTGGTAAATGCAGTTAAGTAATTCACGAGAGGAGAGGAAAAAAAACGGAGAATCGATGAAAAGAAACTATGACAGAGATAACTCAAGAAAACGCCCCAGGACGCACGGCCGCGAGTTTCCAAACTCGAAGCGTCCCACCTACCCACCCGCGACAAAGAGTCCCACGGCAGAGCAAACCGTGCGACGGGCCCTCGGGGATGGTGACGAGGGCCACTTCCAAACCGCTGAGGGACGGCGACCATCAGCCTCGCACTCTAAGCTCACCCAAACCACCAGTTGAGTGTGAGGG
>NW_011891220.1:5272-5953 GCF_000151845.1 Pteropus vampyrus
CCCAGTCAGGACCACACCCTCCGGCAAGAAACGCAGAGACTGAGACAAACAGGAAAGGGACAGGGCAGAAGGAGGCGGTGCAGCGAAGAGAACACGATTTTTAAATACCGTATAATTTATACCCTCAGCAAATGAGAGGAGGGTGCTACTTCGCAAAGGACCATTTAATAAATAAGAACAGGACCTCGGAAATGAAGAACAGGAAAACAAACTCGAAAAGTGAAGAGAGACTGGTAAACGCAGTTAAGTAATTCACGAGAGGAGAGAAAAAAAAAACGGAGAATCGATGAAAAGAAACTATGACAGAGATAACTCAAGAAAACGCCCCAGGACGCACGGCCACGAGTTTCCAAACTCGAAGCGTCCCACCTACCCACCCGCGACAAAGAGTCCCACGGCAGAGCAAACCGTGCGACGGGACCTCGGGGATGGTGACGAGGGCCACTTCCAAACCGCTGAGGGACGGCGACTGTCAGCCTCGCACTCTAAGCTCACCCAAACCACCAGTTGAGTGTGAGGGTGGATCGAACCCCAGGAACGCTCTGGAAGACGCTAGAATCTGTGATCTAGTAAGTGAGGGAGAAACAGGAGGCAGTGGAGGAGACGTGGGGTCCAGGCCCACAGGATGGTGAGGGGCGTCCCAGGAGGACGCTGGGGGACACCCGATTGGAGGGTGACGAA
>NW_011891221.1:0-1046 GCF_000151845.1 Pteropus vampyrus
GCTGTCATCAGGAAGAAGGAGCCATGGTCAGAGGCTTGGAGCCCTCAGCCCCACCCGCTCCCATGCCCTGGAGCGACAAGGGCCGTGGAACCCCTGACCACAGGCTCGGGGGCGCCCAGGTAGGTGAGCGTGTCTCCCGAGAGGGCACAGAAGACCCACCCCCTCCCCATGTCCGGCCCTGTGCACCTCTTCCCGCGGGCTGTCGCTGAGGTGTGTCCGGCATGATACATGGGGACAGTGCCGAAAGTGTTTCCCCGAGCTCCGTGAGTGTCCCAGCAAATGACCCAACCCGAAGAGCGTCGCGGGAACCTCCGATGTGTAGCCAGTCTGTCAGAAGTCGTGGGTCCCCGCTGGGCCCTCTACTGTGACTGCCGTCTGAGGGGGACAGTGCCGCAGGGCTGAGCCCTTGACGTGCGGGGTCTGACACCTCTGCAGGGAGACAGTGTCGAAAGGAGCGGCATTGTGGGCAATGCGGAAACTGACCGGGCGCGGAGAAGCGGACCGCGCGGGGCGTGGGTGAAGGCCCACACGGCTGGTGGCAGCGGCGGCCTGGGGGCGCGGAGACAGTTCTCACAGCCGGGAACCGCGGCTGTCGGCCACCACTGCCATCCCCATTCTGAAGTCCTGGTCAGCGCAACTGATCGAGCGAAAGGAGCCGAGGGCACATGGGCAGGACAGCGAGTCACGGTGGACATGGTCCTGTCCAGAGACGGTCAGGGCGACCGGTGAGGCTGCGAGGCCAATGACTGAGTTTGGAAAGGTGATCGATGAGAATCAATCTGATATCGACCTCGCCAATCATATATAAAATTAACTCCAAACGAAAAAGAAACGTAAACGGAAAACGTAAAACGAGGACGTGTCAGAAAAAGTACAAAGTATCTTTGGCATCTGAGACTCGATACATGTCTCACCCTCCACGCCGTAAGCCAAAAATCCTGAAACACCACGCTTCACAGAGTTACAGAGGACAAGGGGAGGGCCCGTGTGACAGGGTGAGGACGGGGGGAGGACGGGGTGAGGACGGGGGGAGGACGGGGTGAGGT
>NW_011891221.1:6163-8270 GCF_000151845.1 Pteropus vampyrus
ATGAAAAGATGCTCCACGTCAACAGCCATCAGGGACATGCAGATCAAAACCACAGTGAGACCACTTCACGCCCACAAAAGGCAACAAGGACTGTGGATGGTGGAGGAGCTGGGCCCCCACGAGGCTGGGGCAGGGAATGCAGACAGCGCGGCTGCTGTGGTCAGCAGGGCGCCCCCCCGCCAAGAGGAGAGTACAGGCTTCGGTCAGGGGCAGTGGGAAGGAAGGACACGGCCAGCTGGCATCCTGCAGCACAGCCTGCATTACGAAAGGCCTGGGGGGGCGGGGAGGGCGTGTTCCCAAGGTTCCAGTTTTATGTTCTCCGAGATGTCCCAGGAACACAGTCACATGGCCCGCGGCCTGTGAGTGTGGCTCCACTCATCAGTGTCCAGCCCATCTGTGAGCAGGTGAAGGACACCTGAGTGGTGTTGGCTCTGTGTGATGTCAATGACGCTGCCATCGACATCGTGTCCAGCAGTTCTCTGGTCACCCGAAGGGTTGGCTTTTGCCCTCCAATAAGCTTTTTCTTTCTCTAACTGCTGTGTGTGTCTCGTGGGTCCGTGTGGGGAGGGGGCGAGATGAGAAACGACACAGAAATCCCAGCTGTGCAAGCACGAGGCAGCCGGGGGCCGGGGCGCAGGACACGGGGGGCAGGTCTTCGGTCACCCCGCACGGGGGCGGGAGGCGCGGCCCTTACCTTCCTCTCGCAGCAGCTCGGTTTTCATGCAGCAATCCTGCTTCGCCTCCCCCTTCGCCGGGACTGCCTGCTGGAAAGAAACAGCCATCAGCCTGGACGGCTCCACGGGCGGCCGAGCCTTTCCCACCGGCTCCTCTGGCCGCCTGACACACGGACAGACGGACAAGAGTTCACTACAGCATAGGGACGGCTCGGCCACCGCCAGGAGGGACGGCAGTCAGGAAACCGTCCCGGGGACCCTCTACTTTGCCTGTGATTCTGGGCGCCCGGTTTTAACAAGGCTACCTGCACAGTTAGGGATCTCAGCTGCTGGGCCCTGCGGGTACTGACAATAAGCCAGCTAACTATTTCAAACGTCCAACGACCTATAAAACAGTTACAGAAATGGATAAAGACAAATCAACGAAATCCTGAACTGCCAGATGTCTGGTGTCCTGTGCGGACGCGAACCAGACAAGGCCCCCTGGAGCTGCCCTACGACGAGAGAAGTGAGCACAGCGCACTCCACCTGGCCTCTGCGGGCACGGCGGCGACCACCGCGCGTCTGCAGAGGGGGACAAGGAGAAGCAAGGGGTTGGCATGCGCCCTGCCCCCACGGAACCTACGGGCCTAACTCCCCCAAAACTCCCCCGACACTCGTATAACGCCTGGAATGTTTCCTCCGGAAGACACGACATGTCCTGAGAACATTCTCACTGAACCTTGAACTCACTGCTAATTTCCCTCACCGTCCCCTGTGGCTCCCAGGAGCAGTGGCGGTACCCTGCCCTGTCACCTGGACCACCGACCCACCTCAAGGACACTTGGCCTCCTCCCTCAGTGCTTCTGCCTTCTGGAATGGAGTTGCATCCCTGCCCAGGTACGCAGGCCCCTGCCCGCCACCCTGGAGCACTGCACAGTCATCCTGATGCTGCTCAAAGGTAAGCAAGGGCCCTGGAAACCCTGTGATGCCTGCAGGGGACCCGATCGGCCTGACTCTTTGGGGCGCGCAGCCCGCACACAACCAGGCAGGTTGGAGGCGGCCGTGCATGCTGTGTGCCAAGGCCCGAGGCCAACACCGCCAAGCCCCGCTGATGGCAGAGCGTGGAGGGGCACGTGGCGGAGACTGAGCGGGGCCTCTCTAGAGTGAGGCCAGCCTCTCTGCTCCCCACACGGACGTGCGGGCAGGGCTGCAGGGCCACCCTGGCCACAGGCAAGGATGGAGGGCAGCCCATGAGCAGGGCGCTGGGTGTACGGGGACCGAAGGCCCAGAGAGAGCCAGCGCCGAGCCTGGCCGCGGGTAGGACGGGAGGCGCTGTCACCTCAGACTTCTCTGCTGTCCGCACCCAACGCAGGTACCTGGGGCGCAAGCAGTCCCATCCTCCTCAAGATCCAGGAAAGGGTGAGTGAGGGGCAAGAGGCCACTGCTCAGGT
>NW_011891221.1:11340-12730 GCF_000151845.1 Pteropus vampyrus
TGCCTGGGCCTCCTCCGGGGTCAGGGCAAACACGATCCAGATCTGGCGCTCGGCGAACTCAGGGGGCAGCTGGCCCAGCCGGGCGCCGAGGCCTGAGCCACACAGCCTGGTCTCCCGAGAGACGGGCGGGCGCCCTCCCACTCTGGTCCCAGCTCGAGAGCCTGCAGATGGAGATGTGCCATGGACCCAAATCGGCCACGACCAGAACAGGCCAGCCAGATGGACTGGTGAGTGTTGAGCCAGAGTAGGCATCTGTTCCGAGGCCACCGCCCGGGAGTGCGGCCACGCACGGTCTCCTGAGTCGATCTGCCCGTGGTGGAGACGGCACACGTGTGCCTCTCCACCACGAACAAGCCAAGGTCCTACATGTTCGCCCCTCAGGCTCCTGAGTTCGCAAAGAATGACTGCCAGATCTGGTCACTGACCCAGTCAAGGCTGGTGACGCCTGCCTTCTATGGGACCTTACACTGCAGCACCTCGGCAGAGGGGTGTCCACGTGACAGTGCAGGGACTGGCATCATTCAGCGCTCGCAGGCACACAAGCCAGCAAGACCCAGAGAGCACAGCCTTCACTGGAATGCATGGACGTGAGCGCCTGCACCCCACCAGAAAGCTGAACGCCTCACTGGCAGACAAGCACAGAGCAGGGACAATGGGGCTACCGGGACGCAGCGGTCAGCGGTGCGACTGCCTCGGGCGCAGGCACGCAGGCCTGGCCACCGCCAGCCCGGCTTGTATCACCGTGACTCGGCACACCACGACTCACCTGACGGAACCAATTCAGTCCCATCGACATCTCGCTCTCACGTCCTCACCGTCAACAAGATTTTACATCATGTAACACAGGGGAGTCACTCGGTGTGACACCATGTGGTTTACCTTAGGTTATTGACACAAAACGGAAAAAGGCTCCATGGCTCACAAGGACGCGGGCCCTGGAGAACCGGTAACAGAAACGCAGAGGCGGGACACGGTTTCCTGAGCGCCCAGGGCGGTGGGTGACAGACACAGCGGAGGAGAGACTGCCGGGGCGATGACCCAACCCCGTGCTGGGTCCCGATGCGGACCAGACAGCCGCACAGTGATATTCTGACCCAACTGGAGGAAATTTTGAAAATGCTTAGGTGGTAGCGAAAAATTTCTGTAAATTTTGCCAGGTATATAAACATCAAAGTTATACAAAAAAAGTCTGCATTTTTTTAAGCTACATACTCAAAGTTCAGGGGTGAGAATTTCATGACACCCATGGTACGCTTTAAGACACCTGAGCAACCAAAAAGAGAAAGAAAGGGACCAAGTGACAAAATCCTGACAACTGTGTGATTGTAAGTTGTCTATTTTTGTATGTGATGGAAATTTAAATTCTTCATGAAATTCTAACGTCAAACTC
>NW_011891221.1:16130-17872 GCF_000151845.1 Pteropus vampyrus
AGTTCTCTGGACATTTCTCTGGGAATAGCTATGAAAGAAGGGACAAAGCCTAAAATTAAAGGCAGCCTCTTTCCCTCTCACAAATGATGTGCCATGTGTCTCGGCAGGGCTCCTAAACTGAGGGGTCTCTCTCCTCCATTTTTAAGCTCAAACCACTTAAAAACTATCTTGGAAGAATGACTGCAGACCCTTTTCACGTCAATTCGTGCCACACCCATTAAGCAGGGCGCCGCCATTCCAGTTCTGAGAGGAAGAACCTCTCCCCCGACCCAGCCCGCACTCTGCAGGGGCGGAGCCCACCGGCCTGAGACTGACACCCAGCCATGCTGCATCACCGTCTCAGGGACCGCGTGTCCTAGACACAGGCAGAACAGTCCTCCCGGCTGCGTCCACACACCTAAGGAGCTGACAACAGAGCTGAACCTGGGCAAAGACATGGACCGTGAAACAGACGCCAAGTCCACCCACTGAATGTCCCACTTCCAGACCAAGGAATTCAGTAGCCACTGAGCTGATCCTCAGTATCATGAGCTATGAGAAAACCATAAGGCACGCGAACCTCCACTGTTTTCCGAACTTCGATGGGCCGGCGAGGTCCAAACCAGGAGCTCAGGATGACGACGCCCAGCACTACACGACGCTACATAAACGAGATCCTCTCTGACCTCCAAGGAGGTGACACTACCCAAAAGATGCCCAGGTGACATGCCGTTAGCCACAATCTGCCTTCCTCCTATGACAGGGACGGCCAGCCAGCACGCGACGTCAGCCAGGTCCCCGAGCTGTGCAGACACGCTCGCACACTGCTGCCTGGCCTTGCTCGGGCCCCAGGGACGTCCGCTCTCTCTACCGGTTAGGATTCCAGAAGGATGAAAGTCAACTGCTCAGTAGAGAAAAATATCACGACCCCTCGAACAGCACAAATTTTCTACCGAAAACAACAAAAAGCCATTAATTCCACATAGAACACAAAAAGGTTGACATTAGGAAGAAAAAGTTCACTTGGAATTTTTACCTTTTTACGATTTTTAAATGTTTAATAAATCCCAAACCCAGTGACCACTTTAGACGGTTTTCACCGTTTCGACAGCTCCCCGCAGCATAAAAACGAGGGCCGAAGGAACACACAGCAAGCCCTGGGGTCGCCCTTCCGCCCCAGCCTTGGAGTGTAAACATTCCAGCCGAACGAGCCAAACGGCTCCAAAGGCTCGGCGGTCCTCGGGACAGCCAAAACCTAGGAAGGACGAGCGGGGCGAGCGTGTCCCACACACCGGGGCCCTCGCTGTGAGGCTGGGGTCCGAGGGGGACCGGAGGCAGCAGGCAAGAGCCGGATGTCAAACCGATGGCCTGGACAAGGGCCACCGGGACCTGCCAGCGTAGTGGGGACCCCAAATTCCTGGGAGGAATGTACTGACGTCACACACACATCGTGCACAGTCGAAGTCTAGCTCCTCGGGAAAACCAGCTGTTTGAGACAGAACATTGTGGAACGTGCGACGTGGGCGCTACGGAATCTCGGCGGAATCCTTCGGATGAACGTGGCTCCGGGACCCCGATCTGATCCCCGCGGGCTGAGGCGCTGGTTACACACACGGCAAAAACGATGACAACGCAGCACGGCTCTGACCGCACACACGTTCGCGTGGCCCTCACACCGAGGGCTCTGTGAGTCGGCGACGCCCAACTTCTGGCTATCGTCCTCCACGGCGGCTGAGAAACCCTGACAAAGAACAATCTCACGA
>NW_011891222.1:0-686 GCF_000151845.1 Pteropus vampyrus
AGAGGTGCTACTGGCAGCTGGTGGGTAGAGGCTAGAAATGCTGCTAACCATCCTGCAACGCACAGGACAGTCCCCACCACAAAGGATTATCTAGCTCCAAATGTCCACAGCACGAGGCCAAGAAGCCAGAAGGTAGAGGGAAGAGGAGCCCCACTCTGACGGTGCCCAGCACGAGCTCACCGCGTTGGCAGGTTTTATGCCACGGAAAGAAATCGTGGTGGATGAGGTCAGAGGGCACTGAGGAAGAGAGGAACAGGAAGGCCTTTTAGGCCACATTAAGGAGCTTGGTTTTGACTCTAAATGAGACAGGAAATCACTTTTCAGGAGAGGAGACCCAGACTGACATGTTCAAAAAGGTTAACTCTAGCTGGGGGGTTGAAGTAGACTGAAAGGGGTGAAGGCGGAAGTAGGGAGACCGGTGGGGAGGTCGCTGGAATATTCCAGGCCTGAGGTGAAGGCAGCTCAGACCAGGGTGGAGACGGCCGGAGGTGGAGAGAAGAAGGGATGAGTTTCAGATCTCCTTGGAAAGTCCAGCTGGCAGGGTTTGTGTGGGGTGGGAGGGGCCCAGGTTACTTCCAGCTCTTTTGGCCTGAGTAGTTGGGAGGGCGGAGTTGGTGCCAGCGGAGATGGGGACAGCCAGTGGGATGAGCAGAAGGGGTGGACGTGTGAGGGAATAAAGAACTATT
>NW_011891222.1:2670-2946 GCF_000151845.1 Pteropus vampyrus
AGGAGGCCACTGCCTGGCAGGGTCCACTCAAAGCGTCAGACAGATTTCAGGGGGCAGGAACAGTACCCAGTTCCCTCCCAGTGCCTGAGAAGCTACCACCTGGATGAAACATGAGACAGGCCAGACACAGAAGGGTAAGTGCTGTCAGATCCCACATGTAGGAGGTGCCTAGTCAGGCAAATTCAGAGACAGAGGGTGGAGGGCGATCGCCAGCCTGGAGGACGGGGCAGCGGGGATCAATGTTTGCCGGGCGCGGAGCTGCCCTTTGGGAAGAAG
>NW_011891222.1:2996-3749 GCF_000151845.1 Pteropus vampyrus
AAGAAGAAAAAGTTCCGGAGAAAGATGGCAGGGACGGTGACACAGCAGTGTGACCCGGCTGAATGCCACCGCCCCTTCACTGAACACGGTTAGAAGGGTCACTTTTATGTTATGTATGCTTTCCCAAGCTGTTAAAACATCGCTGGAGAGTCGTCCTTGCCTCCTCTTGTGTTCGTGTGTACGTGGAGACACACACACAATCCAACAGTAGACTAAGGCTTTCACCTCGAAATCAGTCTGAGCCCAGCTTCTCCTCAGCACCTTCCCTGCTCCCCACCGCAGCCTGAGCTCACGCCACCGCCATCGCCATCGCGGGCCTGTCTTGTCCTTTGCTCCCCACTGGGCCTCCCTGTGAGCCTGGCCGGGACAGATCCATTTACTTCCCCATTTCAGTGCTATTTTCCTGGAAAAGCCTCCTCTGACCACCCCAACTAAGTTAGCACCCCTCTCCCCAGTTTTATTATTTATTTATTTTTATTTTTTTACGCCTACAGCACCTGGTCTTCCTAGGTGGTCTCCCATCCGAGTACTAACCAGGCCTGACCCTGCTTAGCTTCCGAGGCCAGACAAGATCGGGCACGTTCAGGGTGGCATGGCCGTAGACCCTCCCCAGTTTTAATCTCCCTTTACACCTTTTCTTTTTCTTTTTTTTTTTCTTAGCACTTACCACAATCATAAGAACAGATTTATCGGGGAGATCATTCGTGGAATGTCAGTCTCTGTGTCCCTGACTGTCTGTCACCTCTCAAATGC
>NW_011891222.1:4399-4699 GCF_000151845.1 Pteropus vampyrus
CAGTTTTATTATTTATTTATTTTTATTTTTTTACGCCTACAGCACCTGGTCTTCCTAGGTGGTCTCCCATCCGAGTACTAACCAGGCCCGACCCTGCTTAGCTTCCAAGGCCAGACAAGATCGGGCACGTTCAGGGTGGCATGGCCGTAGACCCTCCCCAGTTTTAATCTCCCTTTACACCTTTCCTTTTTCTTTTTTTTTTCTCAGCACTTACCACAATCATAAGAACAGATTTATCGGGGAGATCATTCGTGGAATGTCAGTCTCTGTGTCCCTGACTGTCTGTCACCTCTCAAATGC
>NW_011891223.1:0-16149 GCF_000151845.1 Pteropus vampyrus
CCTGTGACTATTTTGTAACTACTAATTTGCATTTATCGCTTTACCTTTTTGCCCAGCCACCCAACCCCTCCCATTTTGTGTTATTGATTATGTGTGAGCAGGCTTCTGATTTTGCTACAGCAGGTTTTATAAAGGTAGCATCTTGATGGTTCTTATATATGTGAATATTCTGTTGTCTATTAGACATTTAAATTATAGGATCATATTGTTACTATTACTATCTGTTTCTGGATTTTATCATTCTTGTATGTGGCTGTGTCCTGCTATCCCTTCTCATCCATGTCTTGGTGTCATACTTATGTGTGTTTGTCCCAACTTTATTGAGAACGCATCCAATATGTCACATTTATGTGTATTTGCTGATGATTTTATGACATGGAAATTTCATTCTGATAAGGTTCCTCAAAGTTATTACCATGAATTTGTGTAAATTTTTATCAAAAGCTTTTTATTTACTCAGGCACATGATTGAATGCTTTTTCTCTTCCGTTACTGTGGTGAACATCTGTCCTGATGTGCAACTATTGTGATCCTTGCTAGTCTGCTTTATTCCGTGCCTGATATTCTATTATGATGGTCATAATAGCCTCGGCCTCATCCACTAGCCAAGTTGCAGGTGGGTGTTGTAGTCTCCGGACTCACGTGGCCACAAACACTCCTCACTTTCATCCCTTATTACCCTGTGGTCCTGGCACGCGGGCTATGATGCCGCCTCAGGTTTCTTCGATGAAGCAGTGGAACTTCATTGTCCCAGGGCACCCAGGAAGGATCCTGGGTTGAACTTTAAAATCCTCCCTCGGACCGATCCTCTCAATCCACCTCTAGGTCCTGCTGCCTCGCAGTCTCTACCTGCGAGCACTCGCCTAGCTGCCCGCACACAGGTTCCAGTTCAACACTGCCTTAGTGGCCCCAGGGGTTTTTCATTTCTGTGGTTTAGCTGTTATTGTTAATATTGCCTTTATGTTTCCTTCTTTGTTTTTCCAGGATGGATTTGGGTTATGGGAAACAGCGGTCTGACTTTGGTTGTCTCCCTTGCAGTTTTAAGTAAGGCAAGAAGTCTGTAAATGTGTTAAGGAGAATCGACATATCTATGATATTCTCTTTCCTGTACGAAAGCATATTTACTGCTCAGACATTTCTTTTTCTCCAGCCTCTCATTAACTTTTGTATAGCATTTTGATGTTGCCTTGATTTTGACTGTAGTTTCTCTTTGTATTATGTCGATGGAAGATTTCTATTTCTCTGTAGACCTCTTTAATCATTATAATTTGTTAAAAATGCTTCGTTTTATTTCAGTTCACATATGAAACACATGATATTTAAAGAAAGTCCTCCTATTATGGAAAATCTCAATCCTATACAACATTACAGCGAACAGAATAATGAACCAAGTTACCTGACAAGCATCACAAAGAAGCCTCCATTTTGAGAGGGAGAATCTTGTTCACGTTATGGTGCAGGTATTTGTTTGGTTGCCTGCAAACACACTGTAGAGGGAACACTGTGCACTTCCATCAGGGGACCCATCATGTCTGTGTCCCTTGTGGTGATGTTCGCCGTCATCCCCTTTATCTATAAATACATTGGAGGCTACAGAATGTTAATTCTCTAATTCTAAAATTCCTTTGAGTTTATTACCTGAAATTCTGCTTTCAGTAGTGACTTTGTCCTTGTCCCCCTTTTGTTATCTGGAGATGTTGGTAATTCTTATTTATAAGGTTCTCTTGTAAGTGCTCATCTCTTCTGCACCTAGCTATTGCACAATTTTATTTATGTGGTATGGTTTATTTCTTCTTTCATTTATGATTGTAATACTTATAAAATTATGATACAAATTTTTTCACTAGTTGGTTCTATTATCTTCTAATTCATCACTTTGCATTTATCTTCATTATTTCTTAATTTCTACATTTTGTGTTGAATCTGCTATTCTTTCTCTAGCTTCTTGAATTTTTTAAATGATTCAAACTCTTTTCTTAGAAGTCTATTTAATTCAATCAATATCCCTGTATGTACCACTTGGGCTGTTTCCAACAATAGTGCTATAAAGCTTTATGTGTCGTGCTCATGTTTTGTAACAGTTAAATATATCTCTCTTAATGTTCTTGTAATTTATTCAGTGTGTGTGTTTATGCATACATACACCAGGAAAGAAACATTTATTTAAAGGAGGTTTCAGGTTTTGACTCAATAGGGGATTTTGTTTTATCCTATTTTTCTTGTTAAGGCTTAAAGAAGTTTGAATAACTAAAACTGCTAGTAATAAGAGTTTTTGTTTTTTTTTAATAAGTGAAAAAGAAATTTTCACATGGAAAATTCAATTAAAATAACTGACCAACTACAAAATTGAGATTATCCAGGAAAGCAGAAATTCTTGTTAATATATAACTTAGATGAAAGTCCTGGATTTTGGGCAAGGTCACTTATACTGTCCACAGTTCCTTCCTATACCAATATGAAAAAGCTTTTAGAAATGAAGATGAGAGAGCCTGAGTGAGTTGTACTGAGGGTTGACAGTACTGTCATGGATAGTACGTGTTCCAGAGCCTTGTCCAGTTTGTTCCCCAACCCATTGTGAGGCTGAACTGTTGTTTTTATTTTACTTTGTGATTGAAGAGAGCAGTCAATATACTAAGTAGTGGAGAGCTAGTATTGGGTTGGAGCGGACAGAATGTGTATCATTTCGTTTTGCTGTTTTATGTGGTATCTCAGCGATTTACCTCTTTCTTTCCTTTATTTCTTTCCTTCTTTTCTCATTCTTCTTCATTTTTCTTCTTTCCTTTTGTAATTTTTTATTCTTTCTTTATTTAATTCTTTCTAGTTAATTTTTACATGTTCCTTTTCATAGAAGATTTAAATAGCTTCCTAATGTAAGTTAATGAATCAAAATTTTGGTTATAGACTTATTGCTATGTATCATGTTTAAGAGTAAGAGCTATGTAATTTGGAAAACAAATTGGGAAATCTTCCATCTTATTTTATCATATGGAGCAGGATATCATAGCAATGAGTAGGTGTTCTTTGGAAATATGAAAGAACTCAGTAGTAAAATTGTTAGGCTCTAAATTTTTATTTTTAATTTGTATTTATCTTTACAATACCCTTCATTTGTTACTGCAAAATAGTAACACTACAGTTTTAAAAATTATTTTCATTGACATTTCTACCTTTCTCTGGGCAAATTGCAGTCATCTAAATATCCAACAAGTCTACAATAAATTACAAAACAATACAATTATAGAATTAATGTAGGATAAATTGAAAAATTCAGTACATTATTTGTCTTGAGGGGGGGAAACCTTTAAATATGTCATACCCATGGTGAATGGTTAAAGCTGATTCTTGATTAGCAATGTGCAAAAATTTTCCTTCATCATACCTTAATTTTATAAACTGTTGTGATGTTTTATTGCTGAAGCTTTCAAACGATTAACTATCCAAGTATTATTTAGTAGTTCCTCATAAAATATTATTCAATCCAAGCCTAAGGAGAACCTTAACTCTAGAGCCTGATAATCTAAAATTTTAATTGAGAGCTTTCTTGCAAGGCCCAATAAATTCCTCTTTAGTTTCCCTCAATCACATAAGTAATATAACATTGACATGATGACTTGGGCCCTTCAATAACTGCTCCATCTCCCCAAGTAATTTTTCCTAGATGTAAAACAAAAAAAAACACCCATAGCCATTATCTAGCATTAAAATCTTATTAAGAGGCACCCGTTGAAGGGTAGAGCTTGAACTTCCAGTGTTTAATATACATAGCTCTAATTACTTTAATTTTTGAGGACAAACTCAAGTTATGGACATTTGGGGGGAATTGTTCCAAATCAATAGTTATATTATTATAGCAGTCAATTAAACTTCCATGAATAACAGACAACCTTCACTTATTTGTATATATTGGGATTGGAGAGAACTTGCATCCCAAAGTTAATAGAGTGACACTAGACCTGTCCTCTGAAGTCTCTATCCATAAATATCAGATTTCTTTGTGTATTAACTACATGCTTTTCTACACCTTCCTTTTATCTGTTTCAGAATAGTCATCATCCCAATACTTAATTGTTCCTTTAACTATGAAAAGTCCTGTAATTGTGAACTGGTGATTATATCTTGGAGCTGTTTTATAGCTAATTACTGCAGGACTATACCAGTGAGTACCTTTAAGAGAGCTTTATGAAACTTTGTCATTGTTATTATTATTGTTTTTCCAGCATTAAACAGTCTGAGCAGTATATTTCCAAACTTTAAAAGTAACCTGTTTTTGTTTGTTTGTGTGTGTTTTGGTAAAAATGGGATTCTTATGGTACTTGAAATAGCCACTGCTGTGAATAGGTCAGCAAGGCAGTCTAAGAGAATACTAAGTTGGCTAGAATACTTCTTTTCAGTTGAATTCAGTAGCAATTTCAGTCACTCTAGAAAACTTACATTTTAAACCCTGTGGGAATCACATTCCATTCTTCCTGAGAGGCTGGTTTCACATGGACAGGAGAAATGCATCTGGGTTTTTCTTTCACTTTGATATCCATATGGGTGATCCTCAGCACTTGAAAGTGTCCCTCCAGTGTGGTGACAACATGTCTTTCCTCCAGAATACTTTTATGTAAAGGAAATCTCCCAGTTGAAAGGGGTAGCAGACTTCTTCCAGAGGGTCCTTCCAGGTCCTTTTGACTTTATGTCTCAAGGTTTCTAGGGAAAAGAGAGCACCTTGTAAGTGTTAAAATAATTATAAGAGGAATCAGTTAAAACGGGTATGGGACATAGTCTCAGACCCAAATTCATAGTTCTGCCAAACATAAGTTCAAAGGCAGCAATACCACTCTGGCTTAAAGGGATGGCTCTAATTTTAAACAAGGCTAAACAGTGGTAAAATTCTAGGCCATTTTTACCTTGTAGATTGCTCAATCTTAGCCAATTATTTTTTAAGTGTTTGACTCATCTGCTCTATTTGTCCAGAGGACTGAGGATGATGGGTTGTATGATAATTTACAAGAATCTGCAAACATTTGCATACTCCCTGGACAACAGTAGAAAAAAAATAACATCTATCTGATTCAATTTGTTCTGATATCCTAAAAGCGGTAATTATGTGTATTAAGAGAGCCTTATCATTGTCTAAAGTTTTTTTTTTTTTTGAAAGGGAAAGATTTCAGGCTGGATGTCCAGACATCCTACACTCCACAACTAGACAAAACCTTTTACCTTTCATAAACACTGATTCTATGAAACTCAATGACCATTATGTTCCTGGTAAAGTTGGTTAGGGAGAACTTCCTGTCCTTATCTTGGGAGTAGTCTGTAAAGAATTCTGACAAATAGCACATCTCTTTAATGTATTTTCAATGGCTTTATCTTTTTGGTAGGCATAGTAAGAATATACTGCCTTTAAAATTTCTCTTTTGCTCAAATGATTTTGTTGATTACATGACAATAGTAGACTGGGATACAGGAATAATTTTGTTAGGTGATTCCCATAACCCAGTCAAATTTCTTTTAGCCTCCTTTTCAATTTATTTGCCCATTTCCTTTTACGAAGCATATTTTTTAAAATGAACAAATGTTTCTTAATATATTGAGTGGAGTTTCTAAATCTGGGGTCTGCCATGTTTTCCCCCATTTTTATTGAGATAAAATTGACACATACCATTGTATAAATTTAAGGTGTGCAATGTGTTGATATGATACATTTATATACAAAATGATTCTTACCATAGTATTAGCTTCATCCTGCCACATAGTTACCATTTCTGTTTTTGGTGGTGGGGGAGGGATTAGAATGTTTAAGATCTACTTTCTTAGCAAAATTTAAGTATATGATACAGTATTATTAGTTATGATAACCATGCTGTACATTAGATCTCCAAATTTGTTAATCTTATAACTGGAAGTTTGTGCATTTTGAGCAATATCTCCCCCATTTCCCTCACCTGCAACTTCTGGTAACCACCACTTTATTCTCTATTTCTCTGAATTTGTGTTTTTTAGATTCCACATATAAGTGAGATCATACAGTATTTGTCTTTCTCTGTCTGATTTATTTCATTTAGCATACTGTCTTCAAGGTCCATTAAAGTTGGAAATGGCAGGACTTCCTTCTTTCTCATGGTTGAATAATAATATTCCATTGTATATATGTACCACATATACATTTGTTGATGGAAACTCAGGTTGTTTCTATATCTGAGTATTGACATCTTTTTTGATATCTTGTTTCTATTTCCTTTGGATATATATTCAGAAGTGGGATTGCTGGGTCATGTGGCAGTTTTATTTTATTACAAAAGAACTGGAATAGCCAAAGCAATCCTGAGAAAGAAGAACAAAAGCCAGAGGCATCAAACTATACTACAAAACAATAGTAATCAAAACAACATGGCACTGGCATAAAAATAGACTTATTAATAATATATGGATCCAGTTTAAGTCCAGAACCAAGAATTACAGCTCTAAAAACTGCTATTAACTCATCTGCTTGCTTGTGCAGATCTAATTCTGGACAAAATGTAAGCTTCCAAGGTTCCATGGTATATTACCACAGCACAGGAAGCCTTAAGTTGACCACTTTTATCTCAAGTACATGACCCAGCAGTAAACATTATCAAATTTGCATTTTGAACAGAAATACTAGATAAATTGTGTCAGGTTTTTCAAATTTAGAATCTTCAAAGCTAGGGGAGAAGCCAATTTCAATTATTCAGTAGCCTCTTCAGATTCTAGGGACCAAATCAGAGGATCTGGAGAGTTATACAATTGCCCTGTCAGTATCACTTGCTCTGTTAAAGCTAGAAACCACTGTCTACAGTACCCTACTATCCCCAGATTATCTAAATTGTTTTTTTTTTTTTTTTTTGGAGTAGGCAGTAGTTTCGTCTGCAAAATTGGCTGACTCCTAGATTGTAACACTTTACAGCCTTCAGCTGACAACAGATCCTGAAGATTTTACCTGAGTTTAGCAATATTGCACGTTGTCTGGGAAGACCTTACGCTCCTGTGGAGAGAGGTCTTGTAACAGAGTCAAAATATCAGCTTTGCACTGCTCTTTTCGGAGTCTACCTGCAAATCATGTACATATTGCATAATTGTCCCTCTAGTGGGACAAATTTCTTTAAGTTTTCCTGTGTGACTAGAGAAAATAATGGGGGAGCCCTAAAACCTTTGAGGAATCTTTTTCCATAAATATTGAATTCTTTGTAAGCAAATGCAAAGAAGACTATATACTTGTGTGCTATTGGAACAGAAAGAGAGGGAGAAAAAAATCAGATCATATCTGAACTACAGTGAAAAAAACATTGCCAATGATGGTACCGAAGTCACAAGTGAGAATAGCTGTAGGCTTAGAGACTATAAAGATTAATGGAACAGCAAATTTATTTACATCTCTAAGAGCTTGTACAATCTATGTAGTGATCAACCATTTGCATAAAATTTACCTTCCTTCTTTACTGGAAGTATAGGAGCATTATAGGGCAAGTACTATTTTATTCTCTCTCTCTCTCTCTCTCTCTCTCTCTCTCGTAATCCTTTTATAACCAGTTTTATTCTTTCTAATTGAGCTTTCAACATAGAATATCATTTTACATATGGCCATGACTTACCCTTTTGGTAAGTCATGGCTATTTTTATTGGTTCTGTATCTGGAATTAAACTATTATTCCCTGGAGCCCAAAGTGATGCATAAATTTGTTTCAGCTAGGGGTGTTTTTCTAGCATGGTATGACACAGCCACTTTCTGCCATACCCCAGTTCCTTCAGAAGGAACATCATCACCAAATCGAGTGCCTTTCCCCCCACCTAGGGAGCTCCACAGACACTCTGACCAATATGTAGAATATGGTAACCTTTAATTTGCACAGCAGGACTCTCTCCAATGGATTTATAGGAGAATCAAGAGAAAGCAAGAAAGGATGTCACTTAGTCATAGTACCCATGTGTATGAGAACTATGGATGAAAAGGACCAAGTAGAAGGTTCACTTAAAATATCAAAAAACAAACAAACAAACAAACAAAGAAACCAAAAAACTGTACACTATTTCACAAGATAAAAAGTGAAAAAAAAATCCGTGAGGAAATTCTAGAATAAGTAGTATCAGTATCACCAATTCCCACTTGAGGTTTAAATCCCTCCAGTTGCAGTCATTTGCCAATTATTCCCTAGCCTTCCCGGGCTTTCCTGATTTCCCTGATCCTGCCATTTCTGCATCCTTGGAAGTTTCTTTCTACAATTCCTCTTCCAATGTTCTCCTTCTTGCAAGAATGACATATAGTCTCCCTTTTGTGTTCCCTTCATAAGATGTCTAGAATAAGGGTTATCTTTTAGTAAATTGTTTTAACTGATCAGCTAACACAACAAATTTTCATTTATTTCCTTCTTTATCTTTATCTTTCTTTGGATTATTAGAAAATGAGGTAGCTGCTGCTAAGATTTGAGTAGCAGTCTGTCCTTCTCATGCTACCACTTTCTACCTAACTTGAGTTTGGATAGTCAGCCCCATCGCCCAGACAAAGGTGCTTAGGAGGGTGATTTTGATCTGCTTTGGATCTAAGCCAATAAATTTTTAGAAGGATTCAGCAATTGCTGATGAAAATTAATTGGGGAGGGAGGATCTCATCTGTTTTCTGGTTACACGGCTGCAACTTCTCCCAGTTCACACTTAGTCAAAAGGCTTCAAGTACAGCTATTAGCAACTCCTCTTACAGGTCTTTAATGCCCTCAGTTCTTCCATACTTGTAGAGGCGGGGTAGGCAGTGGCTTCCTTTGGCCATCACACACCTTGATGTGGTAATCTTCGGGATCCTGACATGCTTGCTCCAACAAACTAGCCAAGTGTACTGGTTGCAAAATGCTACACAGCAGCCAGTGCGCATCCCCATGAGTGGAGCTGTAAACTGAAAGCACACTTTCGATGAGTTCATATCAGCTTATTAGAAAGGCGAGTGGATTATCTGAGAAGCCCGGGAAGCTTCTCAATGCTGTTATTGCCATTGCTGGTGGTTTGAATAGGAAAAGCTGGTTTTTCATATTGAGCCAAGTAAAATGTAAATTATATGGTCTTTTGGTTAACCTTTTCATATTGACATTTATCAGCTTAATGCCTTTTTCTGTTGTTTTCTTTGTTCCAAACGACTAGGGCAATTACTCTCAATCCTATTGTCTTCATATGGGGTCATGGTCTTTTATCCAAGTTCTCAATTATTCCATGATCATGTTTCTTTCTCATTTCTGCTTCCTCACCTACTTGGTATGGGGATGATATGGGAATCTTGTAGGTGAAATCTGGACTAAGACATGGAGTGGACTCAGGCTAGGCCATGAGGTACACAAACCTGTGTTCTCAAACAGGACAGGTAATTCATTAGCGATTAACAAAGTTATGCCTTAGTTCCTCTGTGCAGGAAAATCCATTAATGAAGGAAACCACACATCCAAAAGAGCACCACCTCCTTCTCTCCAGGAATTGATTTGATGTAGGAAAAGATAAAGAGAAGGGAGGCAGGGAATAGAGAGAGCTGGGATAGCAGAAAGGAGGAGGGTTCTGTGAAAGAGAAAGTGCCTTTAATTCTCTCATTTATTCTTCCATTTTTCTCCATTTTTTCCTTCTGGCTAGCCAACTCATATTTAACTTTCCTGTAAGAATGATATTAATCCTATAAATACCAATAATTCATTTGGTTAAGATGAGGTCTTTCTGAGAACCTCCACAAATATGTTAATTTATCCAAATTAAAGGAAGTGTCCTCAGGCCACTGCAAGACTAGATTCTTATAGTATACCATTCCTAGTGTGACAGACAGATAGTACCTATTAGAGAAAGAACCGTAGGCAACATTATAGGCTTCACATATTTTCCATCATCAAAGCTAATGGTGATCCTGATAGGATTTTAGAGCCCATATTAGCACACTTACTTAATAGTAAAATCTTGAATTTGGAGAGGTTGGTTCTTCTGACAAGTATTCCAAAAGGGCAGATAGCTGGAAGGGAAACTGTATAATTTAAGGGCTCTTATCTGGCTGTTGCGTGTCCACAGAACTTCAGCTTATTCTCTCAATTCAGAAACTTCCAGAAGTTTTGTCCTCATTGCCAGATTTCTTGGGGTAATTAATGAGGAAAAAATCTCTCCTGATAACTCAAAAATGCCTCTCTACAAAATAAAGGAAAGAAAAACAATTTTATTATTTAATAAGCATTAAACTAGAATGTGATCCCCATCACAGGTGATCTGCTAAAGAGATTGCAAAGACAGAAAGATATCTCACTCTTTTATATAGCCTATCAGATACAACCCATTACATTCATGTTTTTAGGATAATCATAACTATTCGTTAAGTAAGAGGACCATTTATTACATGTAGTTCATCCTAAATTCGTCTGGTAATTAGGTGGTCATTTTTGTTAGCTAATTGCCTTTATTCAAAGGAAAAATAAAATTATATCTTTGTGATAGAAGGCAGTTTTTTACAACTTGGAGATGGGCCAAAGTTAAACTCTTATGGAGACTAAAAAAAAGGATACTATCTTCTTTGATGTTTACATTTCAAAAAGGTGGCTCCCAGTGATTCGAGAAAAACTTCCTGGATTGTGAAACTGGCAAGAGGCTTATTTAGCTTTTATAAGATTTACATAGATCTCAATGAGGCAGAGAAAGAAGTTACATGTTTAAAAGTAAATGCTCTAAAAAGGGAGGGGGGTTTCATTTCTTTATTTGTACCTGGAGATATTAAAAATTTTCTTTCTTATTTTTATTTAGGTATAATTGACATATAACATTATATTAGTTTCAGGTGTACAACATAATGATTCAGTATTTGTCTTTCTTAAAAAAATTTTTTTTTGCTCTTACGTATATTAAAGGCAAGATGGGATTCCTCTGATTACAGGCATTACATAAGATTCCATTTTGCTAGCAGAAATGCTCTTGCTTTGCTGGTGGCCTTGAAGCAAAAAAACCTGTCCTGTTGTGAACTGCCTATGAAGAGGGCCAGTATGGAGTGGGCCACATATCATGGAATTGCAGGCTGTGTTTAGAACTGGAGCTGGCCTCTAACCAATAGCCCGCAGCAGCACCACCAGCAAAACAAACAAACAAACAAAACCCTAAGAACCTCTTAGCATCATTGCCAACAAAGTCAATCAGCTTAGATTTCTCTCTAGTTTAGCTTTCAGATGAGAACACAGCTCACGTGACACCTTAGGTGAGACTCTAAAGCGGAGACCACGATTAAGTTTTATTTGGACTTCTTACACACAGAAACTGTGAGATAATAAATTGTGTTTATTTATCCTGCTAAACTGGTGTTAATTTGTGTTATTCAGCAGCAGTAGAAAATATGAATACAAGAATATGCTACTACGTTTACCCAGATATTAATCTTTTCTTTTAGTCTTTCTTCATTCCTTATGTACCAGGTTTCCAAAACTAAGGCAGTTACCTGGTAACAGGTAGAAATAGGTTCATGAAACATTTGAATAAGTAGGAGTTGTTTATCCCTGTCAAAGTTGAGGGTAGCTGGAGGGAATTATGTAGCGCCAAGGTGAAGGCAGGCCTTGTTCTAGGCTGAGGTACCCATGATCAATGAGATAACCAAGATAGGACCCATCCTCTTCCAGTTCCCCTCAATTTATGACCCTGTGGACTTATTTCTGTGTGACTCCGTCCATATTTAAGGATAGACTGTTAGACTTTCTCACTGGAGTTCCAAATACCATTTAGATGGTGGAGGGTCCTCATTTGCACATTTTTAAGGTACGACATGCCCTGAGTGGTAGTAGTTTACTTGCTAGAGGAGGAGACTCTCACAATGAGATCATTCAATGCTGCCTGCCCACTGTGGAATCAGGAACACTCTCCGTTTCTTGAACTCTCTCTGGTAGCCCTGACAACAAGGAAAGAGATCTCCCCCTTGCTCCATTAAGACTCTAAATCCCAGAGTGGGCCTTTACGAGAGGGTCTCCCTGATAAACAGCAGAACCTGCAGAGTACCTCTATGTGGGCAAAAAAGAGGGAGAGGCCCAGGCTCACAATTTACTTACTCCATAGCAAGATATTCATCCTGATGGAGAAAGAGGTGGTACACTGCTCTCATCACATCTGGACAAATTGGGACTGCCTCTAAATCAGTAACGTCTTCTTGATTCCCTTTAGTGTGTCTGTAATCGGCACTATATCCTCTGGTCACTATTGTCTATAACACTATTGTCTAGGTTATGCTTCCTTATAGTCCAGAGATTGACCATAAGGTCAGCAGGGGAACTGGTGAAAAAGAGGTAGATGGAATGAACAGATCATTGGTCCAGGTAGTTTTCTTCCAAGCCAATGCTATGTACCCATGTGCTAACCTTTGAAAGTGAAGGCTCATAATGGTATCCTGGCCAAATACGTGGACGACAGGAGAACTAAAAAAGCTGCCATTTCTTCTCTTTCTCTCTAGTTCACATCACCCTCAGCTGACTGATGTACACATTTTCTTTCTGCCTTTTTCCTCTAAATGCCCTACTTGACCAATGCTGGTGTCTCTCTAGTTGATAGAATATACAGATTCCTTTTGCTTTCTTCAACTGTGATGTAAGTTTGAAAATTATCATGATATATATAAAGGAAGGTTTTTAATCCCATCTAGAATTGAATTTTGTGTTTAATGTGAGTGTTCTAGTCACATTATTTTTTCAAATTTGATATCCAGTCATTTCATTGTCATATCTTATTAGAAAGATGATCCTTTCTCCACTTTTCTCCAATGGCAGTTTTAATAATCAGAGATTCGTGTATAAATGGATGTTTTGGGACATTTATTCAGTTCTATTAGTCTATTTGCTTATACCAACAAATACACCACAAATTTTTAATTACTAAATATTTTTAAAAATGATTCTTAATATCTAATAAAGTTCTCATCCCCCCCCCCACCATTAAGAGTATATTGACTGTTCTTGGCCATTTTCAAGTACATTTAAGATTTAGAACTAGCTTGTCAAATTTTATACATAAAACCTATTGAGTTCCTTTAGAGGGAACTGGGAATTAACACATACTGTAGATTAAATTTGGGGAGAACTAATATGTTTATAATATTGAGTACTCCTCTCCATGAACATATGATAATTATTCACTTAGGTTTTCATTAATTTCTCTATATGTTTAATAGCTGCATATGTTCAATTTTTATATTTTATATGTAAATATAAATATAATAGCAGGCACCAAGGATTTTATACAGTAATTTACAAAGTATATTTTGTTAACTTCATGTTGATACTGTTTATTGCTTCAGAAACAATGTTTAGATATTGATCTTATACTCACTAACTTTTAAAAATACTTTTATTGATTTAAGTTTACCTTCAGTTGTTTTTGTACATATTGTGTCCTTTATTTGTCTGGTAACACATCTTCTTTTATCATGAATGAATGAAAAGTTATATAGAACACTAGTCTGTATCAATTTACATATGATATTTAAATTTAATCCATCCACGAGGTACGAAGTCCTGGATCTATTTACCCTCAGTTTGATTCCTCACACTTTCCCTGCTCTGTTCTCTACTATAACATGTTTGACTCCCATTTCTTACATGTTGTGCCCTCTAACACCTGGATGCCAGATCAGGTAAGCCAAGAAGTGGCAACAGGTGGAGATTAGAACTCAGGGGGATGGCAATGCCCAGAATTTTCCTCTCCGAGGCAGGTGGTTTCTCCTTCAATGGTTACATTATCTCCATGGCTGCAAGGTCCTTCGGTCATAATACCTTATGTCTTTGTTCCTCTAACCTATACATGAGAATACCTTCCTTGAGTTGCTAGGTATTGTTTTGCTCAACTCTCCCCATTGGCTTCTCGAGTAATGAATTTCTTGCACTACATTCTCCAACTTATATATTTAGAGTTATTTCTGTTTCCTGGATAATCCCTGACTATTACAGTTGATCAATTATGTTGACTGCTTTTTTCATGTAAAATCCTCCTTTTATTCCTAGTAAAAAAATTAACTATATCACATATATGTGTGTGTACACATGCACACACAAACATATGCACGCACATACTAAAAAAATTCTAAGACTAAAATAGAGATTTATTCAACTTGCAAAAATTGAGAACAATACACATAAAGCCCTACAGCATTACCTATGGGAAACAGCCCAAGTTATTCTCAGATATTTTAGCCTTAAATTAATTTATCAGAAAAAGAAATATTTAAAACATCTAAATGATTCCAGAGCTACAGAAACAATAGCATATTACACCCAAATAATTACAAGGTAGGAAATAATGAAGATAAATGAAGAAATGATGGATTAAAAGACAGTAGAGACAACTAGTGAGAGCCAGTTATTTGGAAACACTTCTATAACACTTTCTGTTGGTATTATCAACTACAAAAAAAAAAAGCAGAAATAAGTGATATTAGTTAAGTAAAATTCTACAAACTATACCTATAGGACAGATTTAAAGGCTATAAGAGAATACCATAAATACATTTACCAGTGCATCAGGAAAATAAATGGTGGATAAGTAAAAGGTCCAACTTAGAGAATTATTTTAGCTAATAAACACAAAAGGATGATAAAAGTACAATTCTGCAAACCTAGTACATTAATGGATGAGGGCAATGATCCTCAATGACTATCAACATCACCACAAAGGAAAGAGTAGACATCATATATCTCCAAATGGAAGTGCACAGTGTTGCCTATGGAGTAGTGTTACCAATAAATAAAGATATAAATCTTCATTTATTCAACTTTCTTCCTATTACTACTGAGAATTGTTGATGCTGAATGCCAGTTATATTGGGTTCATTATTCTATTCTCTGTACTCCTGTATATGTATGAAAATTTCAATGATATGATTTTATTATAAATAGCATGCTTTTAAATTTAAAAATCTAATTGAACTGAAATATTTTCAGCAAAATATAAATGATTAAATAATTCCATAAAGAAATAGAAAGCTTTAACAATGTAAACTAAAATTGTAGTTAAAACCCAAGGCACCCACAAAATGTTCCTAGACCAGTCAACTTTGGAGGTACCTGATACAAAATGGTGAAGAAGAAATGAATCAAAATTTTATATAAACAATTCCAAACCAGACAAAAATATATGAAATGACTCATCCATTCTAATGGGCAAGCTCTCCTTGACAAAATTCATATAAGGATAACCTGAAAAAAAGAACACATGAGCCAATGTAATATAGTGGTAAATTAAAAGGAAATAAGCTACATCAAGAGACTACAAAGATGGTATCACATTAAAAAAACTAATCAGAATTCGCTATACTAACAACAGGGAAAAAGTATTTGATCATGTGTAGAAGTAAAGAAAAAGCTTTTGATAAAAATTCACATGAATTGATAATAACAACTTTTAGCAACCTTATCAGATGGAACATTCAAATCATAAAATCATAAGCAAATATACATAAATGTGATATATTAGAAGCATTCCAAAAATTGGGAAAAACACACAGAGGTATGGCACCATAGACATGGATGTGAAGGGATAGCAGGACACAGCAACATACAAGAATAAGAAAATCAAGAAATAGATAGTAATAGTACTAATATGATCCTATAACTTAAATGTCTAATAGATAACAGAATATTCACATATACAAGAAACATCAAGATGCTACTATATAGAAAATCGCTGTAGTGAAATCAGAAGGCTAGTCACACATAATCGATCAGTAAACAATAAATAATGGAAAATATAACACGACACCAGCAATAATTAAAATGTACATAAAATGAAACCTGGCTAAACTACAAGATCTTTATGGAGGCACAGATAAAACTTTACTGATAGAGTTAGAGAAAGAAAGTCCCAAATAGAGTAGTATAATATGTTTCCTCAAGGGGACAGAATATTGTAAATATGTCAGTTTGTTTAGTTTTACAAATGTAGGGCCTTACCCATAGCTTTCAAGATGACAGACAAACTTAACATGCTTGGGACCCAAATCCACCAAGGAAAAACTAAAGAAGGAATAAGTAGAACAATGTCAACACTAACAGAAACAATAATGAGAAACCCCGGGAAAGCAGTAAGCCTGGACAGAACTAGTACTTCTCTGGGGGGAGGTGGGGACATGCACTGAAGGCGAGACAGGTCTGTAGGAGACAGGAATGCCTGGAGGAAAGG
>NW_011891223.1:18463-29612 GCF_000151845.1 Pteropus vampyrus
AGGGAGGGCTGAATGGCTGTGTCCCAGGGACACACTGACATTTTCTGCATGGCTCTCAGGGGAATGGCTGATGAGAGCAGGGTCCTGAGAGTTCCTAGAGCACTGCTCTCAGACCCTGCATAGGCAGCCTTGGGCAAAGCCAAGGTGGAACCTCCCTGTTGAAGGGACACACACCATCTCATTCTCCCTCCTCCAGGTGCTGGGAAATATTCTCTTGCCCACACAGCTCACTACTATCACTGACCAGTGAGTGACATCATGCCTCGGAGTAAGAAGAATAAGCTTCGTGCCCATGAGAAACGCCACCCACTGAATCAGTCCCAGACTCAGAGGTCTGATGAAGCTACAGCTATGGAAGAAGAGCTTCCCTCCTGCTCCTCTGCCCTGGAGGCTCCTTCCCAGAGCATGTCACCGACCGAGTCAGGTACCACTTTCCAGGAGTCGAGCGGGGCCTCAGCCATCACCACCTCCTCTCCAGGTACATTTGATACAAGTTCTGATGATGGTGAGGAAAGCCAAGATGAAGAAAATTCTTATTCACTTGAGGTCCTATCTGCTCAGAGCTCAGCAAGTGCTTCTCCCACTGTGAAGGTGGATGTGGTGGAGCAGTTTCTCCTGCACAAGTATAGAGTAAACCAACCCATTTTGAGGAAAGACATAGAGACGATCCTTGGAGAGAGTAAACAGGGCGAATATGCTGAGATCCTCAAGGAGGCCTCTGAGCGCATTGAAGTTGTCTTTGCAATTGATTTGAAGGAAGTCGACTCAAACATGTACGAGTTTGTCAGCAAACTGAACATCCCCAATAATGGGAGGCTGCGTGCAGGCAGGGGCTGGCCCAAGACCGGCCTTCTGATGAATATCCTGGGCCTCATCTTCATGAAGGGCAACTGTGCTACCGAGGAAGACGTCTGGCAGTTTCTGAATATGTTGAAGGTATATGCAGGGAAGAAGCACTTCATCTATGGAGAGCCAGGAAAGCTCATCAATAGAGATCTGGTGAAGCTGAAGTACCTGGAGTACCGCCAGGTGCGTGGCAGTGATCCACCTCGCCATGAGTACCTATGGGGCCCAAGAGCTTACGCTGAGACCAGCAAGATGAAAGTCCTCGAATTTATGGCCAAGGCAGGTGACACAGTTCCTAGTACCTATTCCTCGCAATATGAAGAGGCTTTACGAGAAAAAAGGGCACGCACCAGAGGTGCAAGGAGAGCTGGCACTAGAGCCAGAGCAAGGCCTGATCCAATGGCCCCATCTTCTTCCACCCAAAGTGCATAATGAGAACCTTTTTTTTTCTGTAAGATAAAAAGAAAAAAAACTAAATAACAGCAGAGATTTTCATGGAAATATCGAAGAATCCCACAGTTAAAGTTTGGGATAATGGTATACAAAAAAAAAAAAATAGTAAAACATCATCAACCTTGATTTAGCTTATTCTTCTCAGTCTTTTCTTTTGTAAACTTGATTTATACCTCAATATACTTAGCTTATTATAAAATGTAGGAGATAGTAATTCTTAACAAGTTAGTCTTCTGACTCAATTTCTCTTCTATTCCCCAAACTTATGTGAGCGTCTGCTCTTGGGAAGGGCCATGGTGGTATGGGGGCCTGGTAAGAAAAGAAGATGGAGCCACTGCCCATAGAATCATGAGGCTGGAACCAGCTACCATGAAAGGAAGACAGATTCCCTGTAATTCAGAAAGCTCAACTGATAGGAAATGGTGAGGAAGAGAAGAGGTTCCCCATGAGAGCAGTCAAGTGAAGGTTGCCCGAGGCAAGGCAGTTTGGGGCCAGACAGGGCAAGACCTCCAGAGGGAAGTCATTTCAAGTAAGGCAGAATGGTGGGCTGGGGGAGACTCAAAGATTCAGGAGGAAAGCACACACTGAGACCGGGTCTCTGAACATTTAGAGACTGAATACTGGAACAAAAACTGCTCTTAACAGCCACTTTGGGATTGTGGGTGGGATTCTAGAGGCGGTAACGGAAGAGGTCCCGAACTCCTGTCCCAGTGCCGTGAACACAGTGCATGGACTAGCTGGTTGGTGCCAAAAGTTAAAAGCAGGCCCAGAGAAGAAAGGTGAGGTGTCAGGTATACATGAGGACAATACACAATTTGGGGAATGGCTGTGAGCTTCGTTTACTGTCCCTTACCTCAGGGATCCTTGACAACTGACTCTACTCAGGTGCTGGCTGTGGTTCTGTCCCAGCACTTGTCCAAATCATAGCATCCTTCCACTGAGTCATTCCCGGTATGTCCCACTGGCCAGCACTGGAACCTGACCAACTGGCCCCTTCTTCCCTGGCCCCTCCTCTGAGGGATGTGCCCTGCCACCAATTTGACAGCCCACAATCGGCTGCTCTCCTCCTGCCTCTGGGCCTCTCAGCTCCCTGGCCATCATTTTCTTCATGGGAGATCGTGTGTGATAGCAGCAAACTCTCGTCCATCAAAGGTGATGACAGACAGGTTTAGTCACATCTAAGGAAAGGGCATTTTGGACACTGAAATTTTAACAGTCCCATGTGTCCCTACTAGAGTCTCAAAAATAAATTCCCAAATGGGCTTGTGCATTCTGTTCAGTACATAAACTACCAGTTTGAGGACATAATAATGTAGGCAGGGAAGGTTTTTGAAATCATCCACTAGGGCTTTCATGGTGTCTTGTAATTGAGACTGGCCTGTCAACAAATACACTGACCAAGGAGCTCGATAACCAAATCCTTCCCCGTAAGTTGGAGGTGAAGTAAGGCTATGGCAGTCACTATCTAGCAAACATTCATTGAAGCTGAATTCCTTGAACCACAGAGTCACTCTAAGCAAGGAAAAATAGTATCTTATCAGCCATGCTATCTTTGAATGGAAAAGATTAAAATAATTCAGCATTCTTTTGCCGCCTCTTACTCAGTACTGGCTCCAAGGAAGGTTGTGGCTTTTCCTTGTGCCCGATGACACCTGTAACAGTGCCCCGCACACTGTCATACTGTAGGTTGCCGAGACTCTCAAGGTGAGTTGTTGACCATGCTTCTGTGAAAGGACAACCTTCTAACCTATTGAGACCATAGAGTACTGCAAAAGACACTCCAAATCATCACATTTGAGCACAGAAGGCCCACCCTCCTTCCTGAAGTTTGACAGGATCCTCTTGAAAATTGACATTCTCCTGTATGTTGAAGCACGTGTCCCATGGTAGGCTCTCCAAAAGCTGTGGAATTGCAAGGCAGATTTAGCCTTCTGAGAAACTCCACTGGGAATGGGAGGGGTTGTTTTCATGACAAATTCTAATAGTTGCTCTTCCATTGAGCACCTAATCTGTAAGTTGATGGAGAGACAGAAAGTGCTCATCCATATGGTGTCTTGCCCGCCTCCTCTGGCACACTGGTCGACTCTATTGCCAGTTTGCTAGCAGTGTGAAATGGGTATGTGACGACCCTTACCAGGGAAATATAACTAGAAGCAATATTATTTATTTCCAGGCCAAGGCTTTAGAGAGGCGGTACTCTATCCCCATGCTTTCTTCTTCCATTCTACAACCAACACAGATCCATGTTCAGAAGATGAAGCTCATGATACAAACAGCCTGATTCCTTCAGTCACCTCAGAGCACACAGCCCCTGCTAACTGACATGGAAAAATGACCTTTCATTGTGCAAACCTGTTCAGTTTTCATGTCATGTCTGTCGCATCATCTAACAGTTACTTTATGAAATATACACCACTTTGATTTCTGTTTTTGAGCTTATTTAAATCTTTTTATTACAAAGACAATGGTACTTGTATTTGCACAGCAAAATAATTCAGATATCACCAAGAAATCACAAATGCCTGCTTCACAGCATTCCTAGAAACTTCAAAACCTCCACAGTGGTGAATACAATTAGGATGTGGGGGATACTATTTTATGCTGATTCTGTAATTATTTCCTCCAGGACTTATTTATTTTATAACAGAGTTTGTACCTTTGGACCACCTTCACCCATTTCATGAACCCCCCACTCTCTGCCTCCGCCTTGCATACCAAAGACCACCAATCTGTTCCTTGTGTCTGTGAGTTTGTTTGTTTTGAGATTCTCCACATAAATGAGATCCTATGGTTTATGTCTTTCTCTGTCTTACTTATTTCATGTGCTGAAAGGCCCTCCCGGTCCATCCTTGTGATCGCAAGAGGCGGGATTTCCTTCTCTGTTATGTCTGAATAATATCTCATTATCTCTATATATCACATCTTCTTTACTCATTCATCCATCCATGGATACTTATGTGGTTTCCAAGTCTCGGCTGTTCTAAATAATGCTGCAATGAATGTGAGGGAGTCAGTGCAGATATCTTTTCATGTTAGTGCTTTCATTTCCTTCATCTTCATAGATATAATAATAAATGGTGATTTTCAACATACATGGGCTTGATAGTCTTTTCTTTTTTATAGCTAATCAGTCATTATCACAATACAGTGTATATTTTTATATCTGATGTTGCTGTTTGCACCACTAAATTCATTTGTTTCCATATTTCTTATATGTCTCTATTTAACATGTTTCATTTTTTCCATGTCAATTGGACATATGGGCATACTTATAATAACACTATTGATGTCATTGCCTACTTATTCTATCATCTGTACCATTTCTAGATCAGTTTTGATCAATTAGTTTTGTTTCTCTTGTGGATATATTTTCTGGCTTCTTTGCATGCTTGGCCGTTGTTGATTGCATGCTGAACTGTGAATCTGGCCTTGTTCACATTTATCCAACACAAGGGTGCTAGTGACTGTTTTATATATATGTACTCTTCAGCTCTGTTCTGCATCTCACGTAGGATTCTGAGAAACCCTATGATCTTTTTGATTTTGCTAGTAAAGTTTGTCAGGTAGGGCCAAAGCGGCATACATCTCGGACTGACTTTGCATCAGCACAGAAACAAAAACTCCTAAGTATGCTTTCTGATGCTCTGGGCACACTCTGGTTTTCTCCTCTGACTGGTGGGAGCACGAAGACCCCCGTGTGGACTCTGGAATTCTCTCTCTGGGGAGCTCTCTCCTTCTGGTCCTTTGACCTGTGAACTCTGATCCTCAGCTTCATCTCCTCAGCTCCAGAAAACAATAAAGTTTTACCTGAGCACCTGTCCTTGTGCTGTGAGCTCAAGGCAGCAAGCTGGGGCACTTCTCGAGTCGCCTCGTTTGTTTTCAGTCCCTGAGGAGGCACGGTCTTCTCTTGCTGGATGTCCAGTGTATTGAAAGTGGCTGTCACTTATATTTTTTCTCAGTTTTCTTAGTTCTTTCAGTCAAGCAGCTACATTCATTTTCTGATATTCTTTATTCTCCAGAAATATATGTTGTTTAATCTAAATTTAAAACCTACATTTTTATGACATATAATTATTCCCAAACTGTAAGGCAATGACCACTTGAAACATATTAGAACAAAAACTTTTACAGACTGTGGGACACCCAATACACATATATGTGTGTATATGTGTGTATGTATACTTATGTATATAAAAATATGTGTGTGTGTGTGTGTGTATGAAAGAGACATTTACATACAGGAAGGAAGGTTTAAACCTACAGAGCAAAATACAAACATGTCCTCCTGTTTGTGGAAAGGTACAAAATTACTTAATTTTATTATTTATGCTTTCAATATTTTCCAAAACTGATAAAACACATGAGTTTCCTTTATGATTAGAAAATACTATAACTATTCAAAATATGATTTAGATACTTGCATTCATCAGTGTTCTCCACAAAAACAGAACCAATAGAATGGAGTTGTATTTATGTTTATATATTATAAGTCATTGGCTCACGTGATTATGGAGGCTGACAAGTCCCACGATCCGCAGGGTCAGTGGACAAGCAGGAAACCCAGGAGAGCCGATGGCATAGTTCCACGCTGAAGGCAGCAGGCTCAAGGCCCAGGACGAACTGATATTTCCCTCAGAGCCTGAAGACAGAGAAAAGCCAGTGTCCCATCTCAAAGGCAACCAGGCAGGAGGAATTCTTCCTCACTCAGGAGAGAGTCAGACCTGTTCTATTCAGACCTCCCCAATTGTAGCGGTGCACCCACACTGAGGGGGGTGTTCTGCTTCCCCCAGTGTACTAATGTAGATGTTAATCTCATCGAAAACACCCTCCCAGAAACACCCAGGGCTTGGAAAATATGAATCACCTGTTGCAATGAACCCGTAATTTAAGTAGGACTCTTGGTATTTTCTTTTAAATGCAGCTTTCTTTTGGTTGGCAGTCTTAGAGTCTTCTGCTGTCTCAGTATTGGGATTTCCTCCTTTCCAAAGAAGTGCTCCATGACATTTTCTATCTTTTTTTACTCATTTTGGCTGTGGTTAGCTTGTGGGCTTACCAAAACTGTGACTGGGACAAGTGCACAGTGCGGGAAAGAGGCATGGGTGGAAGTGGTAAATAAAATAATGGGTGGGCCACACACAGACTAAGGTAAGTGTCGGATTCTAACTTAAAGCCTGCCACCAGGTACAGCTGTACAATTGAAGTACATTAACTCACTTGCCACTATAAAGCCTGCCACCAGATTCTGCTTAATTGTCACTTGCCACTCACTAATGTTTTGATATGAGCAAGCAATTGATTTATTATGGTCTCTGTGCAATCTAACCTCTCTGCTAATGTTAATCTGTATTTGCTGCTGCTTCCCAGTGCAGACGTCACTGCCTCAGCTCCACTTCAGATCATCAGACATTAGATTCTCATAAGAAGCACGCAACTTAGATCCCTTGCAAGCACAGTTCATGACAGGTTGAGAATCTAATGCCTGATGATCAGAGGTGGAGCTGAGGCGGAGATGCTAGCACTGGGGAGAGGCTGCAAATATTGATGAAGCTTTGCTCCTTTGCCTGCCTCTCACCTCCTGCTGTGCGGCCCGGTTCCTAACAGGCCACAGACAGGTACCAGGGGTTGGGGACCCTTGGCATATAAACCATAATTAGAAGAAAAACCAATAAGTTTGAATGAGAAAGAGCTATCAATAGAATAGGACAAACAGTGAGAACAGCAATTGGAGACTAAGAACAATATGGAGACTAAGTAAAAAAGAGTGTAAGGATGAACAGATCAACAGTATTGAAGGTGGAAAAAGTCTCTTAAGTTAACAATAGGAAAGTGTTCATTCGATTTGCTGTTTAGAAAATCATAAGTGAGAAGAGAGTGACTGATTCAGGGTGAATGTGTAGGAGACAGAAGGTGTGTTTGGTGTGAGTCGATTCCTATGAATAGAGGAAGTAAGGAGATGTGTGAATATAAGCTTGGATATGAACTGAAGAACACGGTTGAACCATAATTGAGGGAGGGATTTGGCACCGAGAGGTTTTTTTTTTTTAAAGAATGAGTTCAATTGTTTATATGAAGACAGAGCCAAAAAGGGATAGAGATTCAAAGAGTTAAATAGAATTTTCAAAAATGTCTAAAGTTAATTAGAGGAGATAGAATCCAATGACAGTTTGGGGATAAGAGAAAGAAAGTCCAAGGTAATGTTATGATGGCTAAAATTCATTTAGTACTTACTATGTTCCAGGTACTATTATAACTAATTACTTTTAATTCTTATATTAACTTTATGAAAGAATACTGTTATCCTCATTATGCACATAAGGATACCAAAACAGCGTCATGAATGAACCTGCATGAATCACACAACTAGGGAATTGTAAGAACCAGGATTCAAAACTATATGCTATAGCTCTGGAAGGCAAGTACCAGGATTGGGCGACGCAAAGTGTGTTTGACAAGTTGCTGGAAGCTCAGTGTAGACTAGCTTAAGAGTTAAAAATTCCAGGTGGGTCTAGTCTGACAGGGACTCTTAACCTTCTGGTGAGCTTTATCTTGGGGAGCCCTACCAGGTTCTCGCAGAGACAAATGAAGATCCGACAGAAATGCCCCTGTGGTTCCAGCAGGGGAAAGAAAAAGTCACCACTGTGAAAAATTCCAAACACAATCTGTTCTTCAAAACAAGGCCTGTCCAAAGAGAAAGATTCACCAGAACACAAGAGACTAGGGTTTTACTAGAGGCTGAACAATCTGGGGAAGGGGAATGCCCAGGATAGGCCCTCTGCACTTCCTTACCCGAGGGGTGAAAAAGAGGAGAAGCACTTGAGAAATCATAACCCAGGGCAGAAATTTACTGAAAACTCAGACCTAATCCTCCCATTAGAGATCAAGCCCCCTTCTCTTACACTTTATCACCTCACCACATAGCTCCCATATAATAACTAAAGGTTACAACTGGAAGGATTGCACATCTCAGACTTTGCTTAAGAAGAGAAAAGAATAACACAAAATACCTTAGGAATTTCACCATCTGTCACCTACAGCTACACTAAACAGTAAACATAGCCTGAGCCTGGGCCAGAAAGACAGAAAACCTCACACTAAAGACCTGCTTACCTCAGCTCCTTTTACCCAATAAATTATGATTGGCTTTCCACAAAAAATGACAACGCATCATAAAAGACACAAACCATAGTTTGCAGACACAGGTCCAGCTCAGATCCAGAATCAGATATGGTGGATATTTGGGAATTATCATACCAAAAATGTAAAACAACCCTGAACAGTATGCTAAGGGCTATATTGGAAAAGCGAACAACTTGCAAGAATAGGTAGGTGATGTAAGCAGAGACATGTAAACTCTAAGAAAGAATCAAAAAGCAATGCTAGATATTAGGCAACAAAACTGTAAGAGAAATGAAGAAAGTCTTTGATGGGTTCATCGATAAACTGAACATGGCTGAGGGAACACCACCAGTGAACTTCAAAAAATGTCAATAAAATCTTTCAACTGAAATGCAAAGAATAAATTACAGAAAAGCAGGAGAAGAGACCCGAGAACTCTGTCTTCTCTCTATGGGAGGGAATGTCCCCCTTCGAATGACAAAATGTATAACATCTGTGTGATAGAAATTCCAAAAGGATGAGAAGTAAACAAAGAAAAGGAAGAAATGTATGTAGCTATAATGATTGAGAATGTCCAAAATTCGTGACAAACACTAAATAGCAGATCCAAGAAGTTCAGAGAATTCCAAGTAGTATAAATATCAAAACATCTATACCTAGAAATAACCTGTTTACACTGGAGACAGTCAAAAAACAAGAGAAATTTCTGAAAAAAAACCAGAGGAGAAGGCACCTAACCTATAGAGAAACAAGGATACGAATTACATTGGCCTTCAATTAGCGTACAATGCACCTAAGAAGAAAGTTGAATTAAAGCTTCAATGTGGGGAAAGAATGGAAACACCAACCTAATATTCCAAGTCTAGTGAAATTCTCCTTCAAAATGAAGGAGAATAAAACACTTTCTCAGGCAAATGAAATTGAGGATATTTGTCACCAGAACTGCCTTGCAAGAAATGTTGAACGGAATTCTTCAGAGAGAAGGAAAATGATAAAGGTCAGAAACTCGCATCTACATAAAGACAAGAAAAGTGTTAGAGATGGACTAAATGAAGATAAAATAAAATATTTTATTTTTAGATTTAATCTAACAGATCTAATAGAGTTCAAACTAAACAAAGAGTTCAAACTAAAAGCAGCGGCATTGTGTTCAGGGATTATGCTTTAAGCATAAGTGAAATGAATGACAGCAATATTATTTAAAAAAAATCAGGAGGGAGGAATTGGCACTAACTAAAACTTGGTAGTGTATTCCTTGAAAGTGGACATTGTTTAGTTGTAAACGTGTACTGCAAACTCTAGGGTAAACAATAAAATAAGTAAAGAACATGGAATACTTGATACGACAGAAGAGAGGAACTGGAATCGTATAAAATGCTCATTTGAAACCAGAGAAGGTAGCAAAAGAGTAGGAGACAAAAAAGCGAAACAAAGCAAGGGCAATAAATAGAAAACAGTAACAAATACGCCAGCTATTCATCAAACGATACCAATGATTACTTTCTAGGTTCGTAGTCTTTATACATCAATTAAAAGTCAGAAATTGTCAGAGGAGATAAAAACATAAAACCATATTATTTGATGTCTACATGAAACCCGCCCTAAATATAAGGACACACATAAAGTAAAGGACTGGAAAAAGAGATACCATTCTAATAAAATGAAAAGAAAGCTGGGATACCCATATTTATTTCAGACAAAGCGGAATTTGGAGGCTGAAAAATGAACAGGGTTAAAGAGGGGCATTATACAGTCATAAAGGGGCCAATTCTCTAAGAAGAGGTAACAGTCTTCAACGTGTCTGCACCAGAAAACACAGTGTCAAAAGACGTGAGGAAAACACCGAGGAGACAAGCCCCCTATTGTAGTGGGAGACTTCATCACAGCTCTCTCTCAGTAATGGACAGATCCAGCGCTCACAAAATCAGTCAGAATACAGTTGAACTAATCAGCACCATCAGACGAACTATATTTCAATGCCGGTTTTAGAAAACACAACAACAGGAAACACGTGTTTTCAAGTTGACATGGAAATACGTCAAGATAGACCACATTCTGTCCCATGAAACAAACATTAAAAATAGAAAATAGCAGAAAAATCTCCAGATACTCAGAGATTAAACACCATATTTCTAAATGACACATCCTCAAAGAAAATGCAAAAGAAAAACGTTAAAACACCATCCCTTACTAAATGACATGAAAATTTACTTATCAAAATTTGTTGGGTGCAGCACGTGCAGTGCTAGGAGGGATGTTTATAGCTTTGAATGCATATACTAGAAAAAAAGAAAGATGTAATCTGAGGCTCTAAACATCTACCTTACGGAATTAGAGAAATAACACCAAACTATAGCCTAAGGAAGCAGAAGAAAAGAAATAATAAATATCAGCACAGAAATCAATCACAACAAAAATATCAGTAGAGAAAATCAATAAAACCAAAAGCTGATCCTTTAAAAGGATGAATAAAATTGATAAACCTCTAGCTAAGTTAACTCAAAATGGAGAGAAGACAAAATTACTAAAACCAAAAATGAAAGAGAGGCCATCGCTAAAGATTTCATGCACATTAAAAGACAGTAAAGAAATATGATGAACAACTCTCGGCCTACAATTTTGATAAGCTACATGAAATGGACCAATTCCTTCAAAGACACAATCTGCCAAGACCTATAAGAAGGCAAAGAGACATCTCAATAGACTTATCTATTAATAGAAATTGAATCAGGAA
>NW_011891223.1:29988-31424 GCF_000151845.1 Pteropus vampyrus
CCCTAAGTTAAGCTGTGTACTTGAGTTAATAATAATGTACCAATATTGGCTTATTCACAGTAACGGGTATACTACATTATAGCAAGTTGGAATGTTAATAATACGAGAAACTGTGGGTGAGGGTGTGAGAGGGTATATGGGATCTCTCGTCCCAATATTTCCGTAAACTTAAATCTGCATGAAAAAAGAACATTTATTTTTTTTAAAAAACCTTCTAAGTTATATACTTAAGATAAATTCTGTTTTCCGGGATAATCTGAATGTTGTAGTTGTCTCCATCTTTTCATTGAATTTTTCATGTGCAACCTCCTTTTCCATTTATGAAGAAAAGCTACTCTTGTTACTAGCAGTTTTAGTTTTTTAGTTGTTTAGTTACTAGCAGTTTTAGTTACTAGCAGTTTTCATCATTTGGCCCTAATCATGAAACCTCCTTCAAATAACTGTCTTTTTCCTAGTGTCCATATGCATGAACACGCACACACTGAAAAAATTATAAGAGCATTAAGAGAGATATATTCAACTGGTACAAAATGTGAGCACTGCTTTATAGCACTATTGTTGGCAAAAGCCCAAGTGGTACTTACAGGGATATTTATTGAAGTGAAGAGATTAATTAGACAATGTTTGATACATTCAAACAATTCAAGAACAGCAGATTCAACACAAAGAAGTAAAAATTAAGAAATAATGGCAATAAATGCAAAGTGATGAATTAGAAGACAGTAGAGACAACTAGTGAAAAAATTCGTATCATAATTTTATAAGTATTACAATCATAAATGAAAGAAGAAGAAATCAGCCATACCACATAAATAAAATTCTGCACTCTCTAGGTGTAGAAGAGATGAGCACTTACAAGAGATCCCTATAAATAAGAATTACCAACATCTCCAGATAACAAAGGGGGCCAAGGACAAAGTTACTACCGAAATCAGTAATAAAGAAAGCAGTTCAAGTAATAAAATCAAAGGAATTTTAGAATTAGAGGATTAACATCCTGTAGCCTAAAAGTATTTATAGATAAAGGGGATGACAGCGAACATCACCAAAAGGGAGACACAGACATGATGGATCCCCAGATGGAAATGCACAGTGTTCCCTCTACAGTGTGCTTGCAGGCAACCAAACAAATACCTGCACCGTAACGTAAACGAGATGCTCCCCTCTCAAAATGGAGGCTTCTTTGCGATGCTTGTCAGATAACTCGGTTCATTATTCTGCTCTGTAATGTTGTATAGATTTGAGAATTTCCATAATAGAAGGATTTTCTTTAAACATCATGTGTTTCATATGTGAACTGAAGTAAAATAGAGCATTTTTAGCAAATTTTAAATGATTAAAGAGGTCCACAGAGAAATAGAAATCTTCCATCCGCATAATACAAACAGAAACTACAGTCCAATGCGAGGCAACATCAAAATCCTATACAAAGTTAA
>NW_011891224.1:0-2234 GCF_000151845.1 Pteropus vampyrus
GATGTACATACAAGAAGATAGAATCGGACTTGACACACACAATGATTCTGTGGGTGTGGATAACATTAGATAAACATTAGATTCAGGAGTGGGTGTGAGATAACATTAGATAAATGTAAAACTATAGAGCAGACATGCACTTCCAAGATCATAGTTGACACTTTTTAATGTATACAGGACATCAAAAAAGAAACTCTTATAATCTATTAATATTGTATCATAAAAGAAAGGACATTTTTAACATTGTAAAAATAAGACAAAATAAAAGGCTTTATGTAAAACTCACTGCATTGTATTTTTCTCATTTCCTTATCTTTTGGAACATGAGGACTGAATGCCAGAGGGAGGAATTGACTCACTCAAGGTCACTCAGTCAGCTATGGTGGCAGTGACACTTTACCCACATATCCCGGCTATGCTTTCCAAGCTCTCCTCCTCAGAATCCTAAGAGATGCACAGAAGAGAAGTCCCGCAGGTGGGGCTCTGGAACCCCCAACCCTGTTTCATCTGGAGCAGCTCTGCTTCTAACAGATTTCATTGCAAAAAAAAATTTTTTAAGGTTGAGAAGGAGGTGGGTGCTGCCTCCCAGGATAGAACCAGATCACAGAGGTCATTATATTCCACAATAGATGCAAATTTAAATTGATTTTTTTTTTCCTAGTGGATCAAAGGAGTTGTGATTTCTGAGCAAGGGAGAGAATAGACTGGGGTTGTATTTAAGGATAATTACTGAGGTGGTAGTGTAACAGCTGGATTGGATGGGTAGTAACAAGATGCAGAAAGAACAATCATTTAACCATACAAAAGTCTTGGCGTGAGGTGCCAGGAAGGCTCGGCCTGAGGCAGCAGGAATGTAGAGGACAGTACTCCCAAATTCTCTGGAGTCAATGGCTAGTCAAAGCCAGGCCAGAGGCAGCCTCCCCAAGCAGAACCCTATATTTCCTTTTTTTTTTTTTTAATATCCTAATATTTAACTACTCAGGCAGCTCTCACAGGGACATGGGCATAGGGGCAGGACTCAGGAGGTGAGGGAGGGACCCTCACCTGCAGTGCCAGCTGGCAATCCTCAATCAGGCCCTGTACAAGGTAGTAGCGTGCTTCGCCTAGTAGCTCCCCCAGTTCTCTGGTACTCTCAGGCAGTGGCACAGACCCGTCCCGCAGGTAGTTGAGGATTGTGCCAAAGTGGCGGCCACTCCGGTCAATCAGCACCCAACCTGGTGGGGTGAAGAGAAGAAGGAGAAAGAATAGCTTTGCTGGGGGCCCTGGAGCTACAAAATTTTTATGAAGAAAGGATTACAAAGCTACAAGTCTGAGAACTGACCTTTCACAAACCTTTGCCTTATCCAAGAAAATCCCATTAAAACATGTCCAGTGGATATTCCCATAGGCCCCTTTTTAATGTACCCAGCCAATGAGAATCAATTCCCTAAGTCTGTTCTACACTGAGAAGGTTCCCACCATGAGGAAGTTCCTACAGATTAGATAATCAATAAACTTCTAAGCTCTTGTTAATTCTAACCATACTATTTAATTAAAATGTCTACCTCATCTTCCAGTTCACTACCATTTTATCTTTACATTCTTCATAGAACTTATTACTATCTGAAATTACATGTCTTTTTTTTTTTTGGTAGGTTTACTTGCTTATTATTCTCCCCAGCCCCGCGAAAAAGTAAACTCCGTAAGGCTAATCTTATCATTTTGATTTACCAAACTATCTCCAGTGCTAAAGTATCTGGTAATTTACAAATACTTATTGAAAAAATTCTTCACCTTTAGATATTTGAAGACTGTGCTCTACCTCCCATAACCCTTGTTAACCCACTCTGAACCCCCTCCCCCAAACTTTAAGGTTCCACTTGGGAATGTGGGGCCCTAACCTGAATGGAACACTCCAAGAAGGTAAGGTTCTCCAGCCAAAGAGAATTGTCCATTCTCCACTCTGGTGTCCCTAGCTAACCTGAAGCAGCTTTCACCTTCTACAATCTGCATTTACAGATGGATTCCTAGAGTGTGTTAGGGGAAACACAGAGACAGGCAAGACCCTCCAACCCTCCAGGCTGGTTGTTAGCAGCGCTGAGGTGGAGAGGAACAAAGGGCTGGAAAGTTGGAAGAAACTGAGGAAGGCTGCCTGGAAGGGTGCTGCTGGCAGCAAGGCTGGTTCCTAAGTTTTTTGAGGTGAGGAGTGAAGGGTGGGAGAACTGGATGGAAGCGGTAATGAAACTTCTGAGGTG
>NW_011891224.1:4899-6938 GCF_000151845.1 Pteropus vampyrus
TACCTGCTCTTATGGTCTGTTCTCTTGTCTTGTGTTTTAAATATTGTTTGTCTGCAAGAGGAAAAGTATAGGGAAAGGATGGGTGTGCAGCCTTGGATATATAAGGGCATCACAAACCTGTTACTGCTCAATCTCTGCTGGCTGAACACAATTTGTCTCTCTAAATTTAAAGTTGAGGATACCAAGTGCTTGGCAGTCATGTAACTAGTTAGCATGCTGGAGACTTTTTGTTATCAGAATTAACCAGGCAAATTGCTGCATCAACCAAGTTCCAATAAATCTGTCCTACAACCATCCCCAAAGACTGTGGAATTCAGAAGATATCTCAGACTTTATCCAAAATTTGTCCTTTGGATAAACTTTGCCTTGGGTAACCATTTCAAACCTTTATAAGGACTTCTTCCTGAGTTTTGTCTATATCCTTGAGAACTAGTTTATTTCATTTCTTCTGCCCAGAATGAGGACATTTTTTCGGCCTCTGATCAATGACAATTGGCCTTTGACCAACTTCTGGAAATACAAGGTTGCATGGCACCGTCCATATGGATACTCGTGCCAACTAAAACTGAACCAAATACCTGCTTCCTTCATTTTTTATCATGTTCCTCTAACTCGTACTCTTATTTTCCTAACTGACACAATTTCATTAAGGGCAATTTAGAATTGCAGTGGTCGTTTTGGGGAAGTTTTGACAGGAACAAGATTGTTTATTTGAGAGGTACCTCAGAACAAAAGGAGAAGAAACCCTCACAAGGAGATTGTTGTTTGTCAAAAAGGTTATTTTGTGGATGGAAAAAAAATGGTGTAGATGATAGAGGCTCTGTTTATCCCTCTGGCGAACAAAGCAAAGCTGTGACAGAAACAAGGAGCAAACAGCAAGGAAAAAATCGCCTGGCATCTAGATGAACAAGCCATAAAACTACAGAGAAATCTAAAAATCACCCTGCAATGGCAGAAGGTAAGATGGGGCAAGGACGCAAGGCTGCCTTGTCCCAAGCAGCTGAGTGGCATTGAGGCAGCGACAGTGGCAGACGCCTCTTAAAGGGGCCACATCCACGAGCGGACTTTCGCGGTAATGGACCTGCTCACTCTGAGCACCAGTGCCAATTCGGCTGCATGCAGGGGGCACCAGAGACTTACAGGAAGATATTGTCGGAGTGAGGGTTTAAGCAAGACTCGCTCTGTACAGAAGTGCCAGTGGTATCCATTGTTCCTCTGTTGAGCCCTCCCCACTCCCAGTGTGCAGACTCAGTGCCACCATAGCGGAGATGCCATCAAACTGGATAACAGAGGTCATTCTGTGCAGAGGATTCCCTGAAACTCCACCTCCCTCAACTCATGGCCCCACCCAAGCCACATTCAGGTGTGTCCTTTCTTAGTCAGGCGCTTCTGGATGAGCAGCCCCTAGACTCATACTTGGTGGCAGCTGGTCTCAGTTTCTGGTATGGCCTTTTGAGGCAACTATAAACACAGCATCTGTAGATTGCTGGATGAATCTTAATAGGTGGCCCCAGAGGGGCGCAGGCTGAGACTAAATTTGACCTGCAGCTGAACCCCTCTCAGGACTGTGCCACTGGACACCTACTACACAAAGCCACACTAACAAGATTGGGAGACTTAGGAGCTTTGCTTAGTACATAGAAACAGACACAGAAAGGCAGCCAAAATGGGAAGACAAAGAAGCAGAAACCATATGAGAGAATAGAACAGAGATCTGGAAATAATGGAGTTAAGCAATCTAACAGATACAGAGTTCAAAACACTGGTTATAAAGATGCTCAATGAACTTATGGGAAGTGTGGATGAATTCAGTGAGAATTTCAACAAAGAGATAAAAAAAACATAAAAATGGAAATGGAAGTTATAAAAGGGAACCAGTCAGAAATGAAGAACACATTATCTGAGATGAGAAGTATATTAAATGGAATAAACAAAGTGAATAAAGAGGAGGATCAAATGACCTATATAGAGGATGGAAAAGCCAAGGACACTCATCAGAATGGCAAGAAAAAAGAAGCCAAGACTATAAGCCAAGACCC
>NW_011891224.1:11248-12799 GCF_000151845.1 Pteropus vampyrus
ATATATATTACATTTTTATATTCATTCATCTGATGATAACTCTTAGTTTATCTCCATGTTTGGCTATTGTAAATAATGCTGAACATGGGGGCATAGATATTTCTTTGAGACAGTGATTTCATTTCTTTCAGATATATACCCAGAAGTGGAATTGCTAGATCATATCTTTAATTTTATCTTTAATTTTTTGAGGAACCTCCATACTGTTTTCCAAGGTGGCTGCACCAATTTACATTCCCACCAACAGTGCACAGGCGTTCCCCTTTCACCACTTCCTTGCCAGCACTTGTTATCTCCTGTCTTTTTTATAACAGCCATTCTAACTGGTGTGGGGTGATATCTTGTGATTTTGATCTGTATATACCTGATGATTAGTGATGTTGAGCATCTTTTAATGTATCTGTTGGCCATTTGTATGTATGCTCTTAAAAATATATCTATTTATTTCTCTGCCCACTTTTTAATTGGATTGCTTGTTTTTCTGCTATTAAGCTGTATGAGTTCTTTATATATTTTGGATATTAACCCCTTATCAGATACATGATTTGCAAATATTTTCTCCCTTTCCATAGGTTGCCTTTTCATTTTTGATGGTTCTTTTTCATTGTTGATGGTTTCCTTTGCTGTGCAGAAACTTTTTAGTTTGATGTAGTCCTGCTTGTTTATTTTTGCTTTTGTTGCCTTTGCTTTTGATATCAAATAAAAAAAAAAAATCATCGCCAAGACTGATGTTAAGGAGCTTACTCCCTATGGTTCCTTCTAAGAGTTTTATGGTTTGAGGTCTTACATTCAAGATGTTAATCCATTTTTGAGTTGATTTTTGTGTATGGTGTAAGATAGGGGTCCATTCTGATCCTTTTGCTTGTGGCTATCCAGTTCACCATAGCTTTAAAGTATAGTTTGAAGTCAGAAAACATGATACCTCCAGCTTTCTTGTTTTCTCAAGATTGCTTTGGCTGTTCGGAGTCTTTTGTGTTTCCATACTAGTTTTAGGATTGTTTTTTCTATTTCTATGAAAAATGTAATTGGAATTTTGGTAGGGATTGCATTGGATCTGGAGATTGCTTTGGGTAATATGGACATTTTAACAATACTAGCTCTTCTAATCTATGAGCAAAGAGTATCTTTCCATTTATTTGTGTCTTCTTCCATTTCTTTAATCAATGTCTTATATTTTGGGGGGTACAGGTCTTTCACCTCCTTAGTTTAATTTATTCCTATGTACTTTATTTATTTATTTATTTATCTATCTATTTATTTATTTATTTTTGAGAGAGAGGTAGCCATGTATTTTATTCTTGACATTTTTATTCCAGGGGTTAATTTTACTTAAAATCTTAACAAAATATCAAAAGCAATGGTCAAAGTAGTTATGGCATTACATGAGAAAAGATTGCATAACTTTTTACTATGTTTGCAAGCATCAAAATTCTAATGTTTGCAATTGAATACAAAAGATACCTGACTACTAGTCACAAAACTACAAGCAATACTGATGCATTCCAATGGCTGCTGAAGACAGTTTAAATAGCTTTATAAAACTGACAAAGA
>NW_011891225.1:0-1744 GCF_000151845.1 Pteropus vampyrus
AACCAGGGCAGTCATGCTCCAGAAACTCCCAGGGCCTGACACAGCTGTGTCCCCCTCTGCATGCCGTCACAATGTCTGCGGACCTCGGGCAAGCCCTGTCCCATGTGTGGAGGAGGGGGATGCTGCGTGCTGGGAAGAGTGCTGGCCTTGGTACCTGCATCATTGCTCAGGAAGGCCCCCTTAGGGGAGACGGGGATCCCCTGCCAGACGCTGATGGGCTTGGGGTACCCTGGATCTCCACGTTGCGTCTCCTCATTGAAGCGCCAGTACCTGTGACCAAAAGCACCGAACTATGGGCCTGCTAGGGCCCGGAGTGCATTCCCCACGGGCACTGAGCTCTCTCCGGGTAGGTCGGGGGTATGTGGCCCATTTGGAGTCTTTTCCCTTCAGGGGAGAGGGCGCTCACCTGTCCTCTTGGAAGAAGAAGGTGTGGCCTGTGGGCTCCCACCAGATGGCCGTGTCGATGCGGTCATAGGGGATGCCCAGGCCATAGCTGGCCAGCGGCTGTGGGTAGCCAGGTTCTAGGTTCGCTTCCCGGAAGAGCCAGTAGCGGTCACCTGTGGGAGGAGAGGGAGGTAGGTGAGGACAGGTCTGGGGCTGAGGGGACTGGGCAGGAAGGGGGCAAAGGGGGATGCTATTCTGGGCCCACAAGTCCATTCACATTCACTGCCACACTGACCACAGACAGACAGACACACACACACACACACACACACACACACACACACACACAATTATACACAACCACACTTCCACCCCACACACCACAATATACAATGCACTCACCCTTGCATCACGTGCCTCTGCATCATGGACACCTGTGACTGCTCGTCTACCCGCATGTGAGACTCTCACGGCGGCACACACACCGCTCACACTGTACATGGCCCTGCACCCCCATGTGAATACCCCCACACAGTTCTTGTAGAGACAGAAAAGACGGGGAGCCCTGCCCGGCCTCTGGGTCTGGGAGGCTGTACCGCTGGGGCACCCCAGCGCACAGCCCAGGGCTCCCCACTTTTAGTTGGGCCCAGCCCTGTCTTTGGGGAGCTCCTGCCTTGTTGAGGCTCAGGCCAGCAGGGCTGGGGATCCCTCAGGGTTACTGCCTTGGTCCATGTAACACAGCCCTTTGCTCTCTGCCACCTCAGGCCCAGCTGGGTCAGAGGATGGGGCAGGAAGGCTGCCCAGCCGCTCCCACCAACGCCTGCTCACCTTTGAAAAAGACAAAACGCCCATCCTGGCGCTCGTAGGCAGCACTGATGTCACCTGGCAGACCACGCCAGAAGTGCCCGATGGGCATGGGGTAGTTGTCCAGGACGCGGTTGTGCCGTACCCGCCAGAACCAGCGGCCCTGGGGAGGGTGTGTGCGTGAGGGGACAGAGCGTGCACGCTGCTTTGGCCTGGGAGAGGCCCCTCCTGAAGCCGCCCCTCCTGAAGCCACCCCTCCCTGGGTCAGGGGGTGTCCAGGGGAGGCCACTGAGATCCTAAGGGCAGCACCAGAGGCAGAGAGCCCTGGGTGGAGTGGGCGGGCGGATGAGTGTGGCAGAGCCCTGGGCTTGCTGTGTGACCCCCGCAAATCCCTTGTCCTTCGTCCCTCGAGCTGGTTTCTTCCCAGTCTAGGGAAGATGGCTCCCCAGGGGCTGCTCAGTGAGGGGTGGGGGTGCCAAGCAGCGAGGTGCGCAGGGCTCTGGGGGTGGGGTGGGGGGAGCTCTCCTGCTCTGAGCCTGGGCCAAGGGGCTGAGGG
>NW_011891225.1:3430-3729 GCF_000151845.1 Pteropus vampyrus
TCCCTGTGAGGATTAAATGAATGAACTCATTAGAACATGTGCCACTGGGTCTGCACATGGTGAAGCGTGAGGAGCCCTGTTAGGGGCCACGTAAACCAGATTAAGTGTCTGTGTGCTGGACAGACCTCCGACAAAGCCGGATGGACCATGAACTCACTCTGGGGCACATACCCGGAACTGGTCTGGCACCCCACAGCGGGGCCACTTCATCCACCTGGGTCACAGGCGTGGAGGAGTGAACACAGAGCCTCCTCCAGGCAGTCCACCTTCTTCCACCCTCCTGCCTGCGACCTTCAGCT
>NW_011891225.1:3779-5278 GCF_000151845.1 Pteropus vampyrus
TCAGAGTCCCTGTGAGGATTAAATGAATGAACTCATTAGAACATGTGCCACTGGGTCTGCACATGGTGAAGCGTGAGGAGCCCTGTTAGGGGCCATGTAAACCAGATTAAGCGTCTGTGTGCTGGACAGACCTCTGATAAAGCCGGATGGACCATGAATTCACTCTGGGGGCCTGGGGTCTAAGAGGCTACTCCTCCTCGAGAGATGGAGCTCCGGTGGGGCCATGGCTAGACTGGAACAGGAGGAGAAGCCCTTGGGGACCACTGCATGCTAGAGGCTCAGAGGGGTGTGATTTGCTGCCTGCCCACCTGACAGATGCTGGAATTCCGGACCCCTGCCCTCCCACACCCCACAGGGGCCTGAAGCCCCATGCCCTGCACCATGGAGGCCATGTTTGTATTGGGGCAGGAGCCCATCTGGGCCTGTGAGGCCAGTGCGGGCTGCTGGTGGGTGAGAGGAGGGAGGGAATGAGGAGAAAGTGGAAGCAGCTGCAAGGGGCCTGACCTTCTCCAGAGGGAGACTAGGGTGTGCCTAGGGTGTGCGGCCCTTGTCAGCCTGGGTGTGGGAGCAGGGTGGAGACAGACCGCCTTTGCGAGGCACTCTGGTGGGTGCTGCTGGGAAAGGAAACCTTCCAGACAAGCCTGCTGGGAAGCCCGAGGCCTCAGCCCAGGCGAGATGTCCTGGGAGGGATGCCACCCTGGACAGCGGGGTGTCCCTACCTGAAGGTCAGGTGAGGGTTGTTCCACTTCCTGCCAGTGAGGGCATAGCGCTTCCGCCGCCGCAGATTGGCTTTCACACGTACCCCGAACTGGTCTGGCACCCCACAGCGGGGCCGCTTCATCCACCTGGGTCACAGGCGTGGAGGAGTGAACACAGAGCCTCCTCCAGGCAGTCCACCTTCTTCCACCCTCCTGCCTGCGACCTTCAGCTGCCTCTTATATCAGTGTGGTAGGGAAGGTGAGTAAGATTAGCTGAGCTTCACTCTCCTCATCAAGAAAATGGGTATAATGATCTCGTACCGGAAGACTGGGTGCCAGTCTTCCATAAACGTGAGCCCCTTCTCGCCAGTGTCATCCAGGAACGGGACAGTTATTCCTGAGGTCTCTTTTCCTTGCTCATCGAGGGTGTGGCTTTGGGTCACATTCCCTCTGTCAGATCCAGAGCAAGGCCTAGCTAGGCTGTCCCGTCCAGGGCATGTGTGCTGCATCTTCCAATTCCCATGCCTGTGGCAGACATCACTAATCAATCCTATGCTCCCTGCAGCCACGCCTGTGTTTGGCCTCGGCTGCTTTCTCAACACAAGGCTTTAGACGGCCACTCCCAACCAGTCTGAGCTGGGATGGAGGACCAAAGTGTTTGCCATCTCTTATCTAGGTCATTTTTTCTAGAAACCCTGCATGCCAAGGCCTCATGAGAGCAGGCCACAAGGAGGGCAGGGGCCGGTGGGGTCTGGGAAGGGCCCACAGAGGGACTCACGCCTTGGTCTCCTCGTCGAGCAC
>NW_011891225.1:6228-6586 GCF_000151845.1 Pteropus vampyrus
GGCCTCATGAGAGCAGGCCACAAGGAGGGCAGGGGCCGGTGGGGTCTGGGAAGGGCCCACAGAGGGACTCACGCCTTGGTCTCCTCGTCGAGCACACCGGTGACAGGGATCCCGTAGAAGCGCTGCATCTCGGCGAGGGCCGAGGCCAGGATCTGGGCGGAGCGCATGGTCGACATGTAGCGGCTGGGCTGGGGCAGGTAGCCATAGAGCCGCAGCCAGTTCTACAAAGGACAGAGACCACGACCTGGTCAGGAGGTCCCAGTACGGCTGACTCCCCACGCATACGCCTGCATCCGACCACTGCTGACCACCGCCACCACCATCACACCAGAGCCACGCCCACCTCCCTGCTTCCTCC
>NW_011891226.1:0-2479 GCF_000151845.1 Pteropus vampyrus
TTTTCTTTCTCTGTCTGATTTATTCCTAGATCCATCCATGTTGTTGCATACACAAAATCTTTATCTTTGTTGATAGTTCATTAGTATCATGGTGTTGAACCAAAAAATAATTGTTTTTACGTGGAGCTGTGACTGTTAGAAATTGAGGGAAATATATTTTACTTTGTGAGTATTCAAAAAAGAATGAAACAGTTATTCATTATTTATTTAGATCCAGATTATTTTTTTTAAGTACTTAACATCGTTTAGGACAATATGTAGCAGTAATCATGGCCACAGAAATATTAATTTGTTTATAGCATTTAGTATTAATAAGGGTTTGCTCTGTTCAAGGCAATGTGATAAATACAGATCAATGAACAGATTTCTTTTCTCAAGAAGACTGTAACCTGATTTGGAAGGTAGAATGTATATACATTATTAATTATGCAGAGAATGTAATAAGGTCCTAAGAGTAAGAATTTAATCAAGAGTAATGATCAGAATAATAAGTATTACTAATAACTTGGGAAAGGGAACATGAAAAGAAATCAAGGTGGACTTGGTGGTGAGGTTAGTATACAAAACACGTATCTTGATGTCGTACACATGCTTGATAGAGCGGATTATTAGCATCTAATAAGATGGAGTCAGTGGTGAGATTATTTTGTACATACATTGTACAAAAAATGTATGCTATTATATCCCCTACATTTGATGTAAATGGGCCTCCAATTTGGCTCCAAACTTACACAAAGAAGGGAAAAATTATTTATAAAATTCGGTAATTGTAAAGTTAAACAGGAAAAACAATTTTTGAGGCCAGGGCCTAAATTCTCTCCTGGGTATTCCTTTATAGGAAAGTGGATAATACGAGAATATATAATCAACAACATCCTGAAGTCAGTGATAGGTTTATGTTTCATAGGACTATCATTTAGGTTCTTTTCAGAGTCCAGGGGTATTGAAGTAAAGCAGGATTCAGTAAGAGCAATTTTGTGTAAGATCAATTAGAAAAGGAAAATACCTTTTAGGTTTTATTTCTGTTAGGATATAATGCTTTCATATATGTGTATGTGTGTGCGTGCATATATATATATATATCTCACAAATACCAGTGACAGACCTATCTAAATATTGATAATGTTTCTTCTTTTAGATTCTGAAAAAGAGTTTCACATTCTCCCTCACCGAGTTTTTGTCCCCATTCCGGGATCCGCTGTAATGTTATGTGATTACAAATTTGGCGATGAGTCAGCTGAAGAAATCAGAGACCATTTTATAGAGATGTTGGATCATAGGATTCAGATAGAAGATTTGGAAATTGCAGAGGAAATGAACACAGGTAATTATATGAGGTTATTTAAGAACTTGATTAGACTACTGCTGATATTACCTGTGAGACAGCTAGTTTACGTATCATGTCTTTAGGTTTTCTTAAAGCTAGTTCTGTTTGACACTTCCGAGGCATTTAATAATGTGTCTGATTTCTACATGTATAAACATGGAGTCAATATTTTCCTGGAAAACTGCACCATAATTTAAGATACTTTAGGTTTTTCCAAGTCTAGCAAGTAGGTCTTCATAAAACAAGTTTAGCCTTAAGTGGGTAGAAATACATAGTTTTAAGGTATTTTATTAAAAAGTTTTCTCAAAACTAATTTTCTTGATTATTTGGTTAAGCATCATGTCACACAGTTTTTCAAAAATACTTTATTAAATGTCTTCTTGCTACTATTTGCCTTTATTTTCCTTTCCCCTTCGTATAATTGGGATGCTAAGCTGAAATGGGCAGTTCCAAAAATCAGATCAAGATTATATTTATGGAGCATAGATTTGCCATACTATCTAATTGTGTAACACGTTTTCTTCCTCTAGCCATCACTTTCACATTTGACCTTACATTTTGCAAGGCTGTTTTTTTTTTGTTTCGTTTTGCTTTTTGTTTCTAGTGAGTGCAAAATATGAAAACATGTCTATAAATAAATGTGTATGTGTATGACAGTCTTCTTGAATCATTTAAAAATATGTGATAAAAATAGTTATTTGCAAATTATAGCTATGAATACATAGCCATTTATCAATTTTGAAATTTCTGATATCAGAGAAAAAAGAAAGGCTTTAGGTTACGTTTAAATAAAATGTTTATGAAATTTGAATATAGCAATTTGTAAGTTCTTTTTCTAATTCTAATTTCTTAGTTATTTCTTTGTCACTTAACTAATTGCCAACCCTCACAAGAATAGAGTGTTTGATTCAGGGTTCTCTTGTTAATATGGTGAGTCAGGTAAGTATTTGGCGAATTTCAGATCTTTCAGTAAAGCCTCAGGTTAGTTGAAGAGCACCAGGTTTGTTTTCTCCAGGTTAGTATTAATCATGATGCAGAATAGTAAGTTTGTTTTAAAGGAAAAAAAAAATACTCTAAATTGTTTAGTACCTGACGTTAAAACAGCAGTTGTGTTTCAGTTTTTTGAAAACTAATATTTTTAAAGGTATAGCT
>NW_011891226.1:2529-4471 GCF_000151845.1 Pteropus vampyrus
GGTTTGTTTTCTCCAGGTTAGTATTAATCATGATGCAGAATAGTAAGTTTGTTTTAAAGGAAAAAAAAAATACTCTAACTTGTTTAGTACCTGACGTTAAAACAGCAGTTGTGTTTCAGTTTTTTGAAAACTAATATTTTTAAAGGTATAGCTGAAAGTAGATTGGTAAAAACATTTACTACTTTCTGAAATATGTTTCCCATATTGGTGATTATGATATCTTGCCAACCAAACTCAGAACCATGAGGGCAGGGATTTTTGTTCATTTTACACATTCTCTTCTGTTACTAATACCTACCAACAGTCCTTGACCCATTCTGATTTTGATAACCGAATGAATTTTACGTGGGAATCATTAGAAGTGATCTAGTTCATTCTCTGTCTTATAATACTGAATTCAGTATTCCTAACAGATGGGTATTGAGGCCATGCTTTAAATTTGAGAGCAACTGTCATGTTCTAAATATTTCAAAGCCAGATATTCGCGTATACCTTTAACTGTTGTCCTTATTATACTTTCCAAATCTCATTTTTTCTTACCACCTTGTTTGCCTTCCTCTAGATTAGGAATTTTTAACCTGTGGTGCCAAAACCCTTGGGATCATAGCTGGGCTTTCAGGAGATCCACAAACTACTTGAAAATAATGGTTAATTTTTTCTGGAGAAAAGATCTATAGCTTTTAAGGGGTTGATGACCTAAGAAAGATTGGAAACTATTTTAAATATACACTGGTTTGCCTTTCTTGACATATATTACCCAGAATTGATCCTAATACATTAATAATAATATTAGGTATTATTTATATAGAACCTTTTATGTACCTCTCTTGCTCACTGCTGTGTTTCCAGCACTTTACGAAGAACCTAGTCATAATACATTATAGGTGCTCAGTAATATTTGTTAAATGAACAGATTACTAATTTTGTCACTCCTAGGATTTGGGTCCAAAGATCAATTAGAAACCAATCCTGTCTTCAAGTTACTAAATAGGACCTTTTTTACATAGGACGTTTTTTACAACCTGTGTACATACTAACTATTATGTGCCCAGACTGGGTAAATTTCTTCATTACCCTTAATTGTAGTTTTGTGCTCCTCTTTTGCATTCCTTTGCATGCTTGTAATTATTTAACTCATCAGTTGCATATTTAAAGTTAATCTTCTACATTAGACTGTAAGATTTTTGAAAGTAAGTACCGAGAATGTTTATTTCTCTGAGCTCTATGCCTAAAACATAATAGGTATTCATAAATATTTATTACCCACTGACATTTACTAAGTAGGTCATTTTTTGGAACTATAGCTTTTTTTTTCCATACTTATTTTATGCTTAAAATTATAAATTTATGCCTACCCAGACATAAAGTTTTTAAGGTTTGTGTAGTGCACTACACTGAACATGACGAAGATTTTAAAAAGGTATAATAATCCTAGCTCTATGGTTCAATAGTTCAGAACATTTTAAGGGGTGTAGAACATTTAAAACATGATAATACATAGCACTAATTGTTGCCCCGGAAATATTAATTCTAGTATATAGCATTTAGTATGTATATCAATCAAATATTTGTTAAGCATTTGCTTTGTTCAAGACAATATGATAGATCCAAATCAATGACCAGAAGTTTTTCCTTAAAAAACCTATAGTCTGATTTGAAAGATAGTTATTATGCAGAGCGTGTAACAAGGTCCTATGAGTAACTAAGAATTTAATCAAGGTTAATGATCAGAATTTTTAGGTCTCCAGTGATGTGGTTAAAAATTCAATCAGAAAAAAAATTTTGACTAGGTTAACAATAACTATAATCTATAGTAACAAAGTTTTGACATTAGTATATTCTAATTTAGGTAAATTCTTTCCATTTTTAAATTTTTTATTACTACTTTTATGTTTCATTTTAACTGAAAGCACATGCTTGTTATAGAAACTGATGCTCTGTA
>NW_011891226.1:7431-10917 GCF_000151845.1 Pteropus vampyrus
AAAATTTCTTAGATCTATTAGTCATCTCCTAGTAGATATTAACTTAATAATTTTGATGTACTTTATCCATAGTATTGGCTGAAAATTTGGAGACATACTTTTAAAATCTGATGAAATTCATCTTTATGAACTCTTTCTTGATAGCTGAAATTAATTTTTGTTATTTGGTTAAACATTGATAATTTATTTTATAAAATAATACTGGAGATGGATTTTTATAGTTAAGTCACTATAGTGAAAACTCATTAATTTAGGAATCAGGGATGGGGAAAAAGAAAACTAATCAAAGAGTTCACATCCCAACATTTCATTTTAAGCTTCTAAATAGCCCTGCCTACCTGTCAACAGCTTGGAATGAAAATGAACACATCTACCACTAGCGTGCATCCATCATGGCCCTTGTTTTATCTTTTGATGCTAGCTGCTCAAGAAGATTGCTTTCTTACATGATTAATTTGGGATTTGTCTGAAGTTAAAATTACTTGATTTTAAGGAATAGTTAAGATCTAATTTCCTATTGAATCATGTTACTTGCTTTTGAATTTCAGATAACATTAAAGTATTGGTAAAATAACAAACTGTCTGATATTTGAATTAAAAGCCTACAAGCCCCACCAAAAACAAACACAAATAAATTGTTATGACAAGGCCTTATTCCTTCTTGAAAAATGCCCTGCCTCAGTAAAATTATTTTGAATTTGTGTCAAATCACAGGATTTTATGTGACAGATTTAAAGAAATAGGGTAATGAAATGGGATGTCTTTTTTTTATAAAAGTAAATTATTTATGCAGAGGACTTGACCTACTAGAGCATGATCTTTACATATAACCAATATTAAATGTATAAGTAACATATCATCATAAATAAAACCATTTTTGTGTTCTTTATATACAAGTACTCAAGTAAAAAAAAAAATTCCTGTAGCAAATAGGTATAGTTTATGCTTCATCCATTATTTTTGTTTATTTGTTATCTGATATAAGAATTTTAGTGACCCAAAGAAAAAGTTTCTTAGCAGTGATATTTGCTAATAGTAAAAACCAAAGTGTGTGTGTGCATGCGCGTATGTGAATGTGAATAAAGTCGTATACTGTCCATTCAACTTTTAGACCTAGAGATGAAGTTAGGAGAAATTTGAAGCTAGTAAGCTAATGCAGGCTAATGATGCTGATAGGCTAAAACTAAGGTGTTATAACCATAAAGAAAACTAGAAGCTAGGGAAATATAGGAGATAGAATAGTTCTAGAGCTGGTTCATAATAAGAATTTGTGACTAATTTGATATGGGGGTAGAAAAAAAGAGAAGAGTGTTTTGTATATGTTTGTTTTTAAAGTACTTTAGTCATTTGCTTGAAGAGGTTAAAAAAGAATGGTGATTCCCTGATTCTCATGAGGTAATTAATTGGAATTATTTCTGAAAATGACAGCAAAGTTTTTTCTTAGTGGAAAATTGATGTGAAGTGGGCAGTTATTTTCCTTTTCTTTCATCTATTTTAGTATCATAGATATATCTATTTCAATAAGTTTATGTGTCATCCTCATGAGTCTCTGCTAGTATTTTATGATACACACATGTCTATGAGGATATTTTAAATACCAAGCAACAGGCTATTTTACTTTGAATTTAAGCAGTAGTACTTACGGTCTCTCACTCTGTGGTTCTCTTTTCTTTTTTGTAAATAAAGGGAACATCATGAAATAGTTGCTTTCAAATGTAGTTCCCTAGAGTTCTATAGAATAGCATTTCACTGCCACCTCTGGGAAGGAGAAGGCATCTGGCTTCAGGAGCCCTCCATCTGGTCAGCCAGAGTAATTCCACTTGCATCTTTTTCACATACTAGAATTTTCTGTCAGACTCTTTAGCACGAGGGATCTCTAAAGCTGTGTGATCTCTAAGGCTGTTTCAGTTCATTTTTAATCGGTATCAAGTAAATTCAGCTAGGCCAACCTATGTAAATTATTGTCAGCATAATGTAAGAAAGAGAACTTATATTTGAATTATTAATCTGTTGCCCATGACCCTCAAATATGCACTTCACTTCTCAGGTTTTATTTTCCATCTGTAAAATGAGATGATATGCTTGCCTTACTTAACATTGAGTTGTTTTAAGGTCAAATTTGTGATCATATTTTGCTTGTATGTTTCAAATTTCAGGTTAGATCAAGAGCTAGCAAACTTTTTCTGTATAGGGCCAAATAGTTAATATTTTAGGCTTTGTGGGGCATATAAGGTCTGGCCCATTTGCTGCAAGTTTGGCCCATAGGCTACAATTTTCTGATCCCTGATTTTATTAATATCTAATTATTTCAAATTATTAATTGCCTAAACGACCAGTAAAAATGATATAAGTTAATCCCAATTAAGAGTAAAAGTTACCCTGCTCCTATCTAGTTTGATATTTGGGACCAGTTTATCTCTACTGCCGTACAGTAAAAAAATTATAACTTGTGAGAGTCGTTCAGAACTAGCTTTGTGGCTCTCTGGTATCGGTTGATTATAAAAACCACAAAGTATTTTAAAAATTATGTCAGTTTCACATATATTGTATAAAATTTCATTCACCTACATTTGATAATGAGAAATTCAATATGTTTTTGAAAAGTCAAGTTGAAAATGGAGCTCATTTACTATATTCTTTATAATGTTCTTTAAAACTTATTTTAAAATGGTAATTATTCTCATTTTATTTAGGACTTATTATTATTATCCTTTTGCAGTTTATGTGAGTTCTCCTATGAATACTGAAGCTACACTGGACAACACAGATGATGAACAACCAAAACAACCAATTAAAACTACAATAGTATTGAAAATTCAGCAAAACATAGGTATTTTATTTCTTTTATAACATTGAAAATATATATTTTAGATTTGAGTTTTCTCATTACTTTAAAATTATTTTATTTTATTTTACTTAAAACTTCTAGCTTAGTGTGTATTGAGTATTATGGAAAGTGCCAGGCCTTGAAGATAGATTTACAAGTAATGTGTTATCCAAATGCTCTCAAAAATCACATATCTATTAATTTATTTGTTATTTTCAGAAGAAATGATATGAAGTTTTGTAAGTCGATTAGTATAGTAGGGCCAGTGTTTTCCAAACTGGTGTTCTCGGGATTGCTATTGCAGATTTTGATATGTGTCCTGTGAAAAAAGTCAAATTCAAATCTAGAAATTTATAATGCACTTTAGTATTTTAAAAGCTCCAAGATACTGTGCCAGTCACTTCATAGTTTTTAGACTTAGCAATAAAAGAACATGTATACCACTGTTTAGTGGAATGCCAATTTGAGAAATGCTTGATAAGCATTAAGATTTTCGACTGAGAGCCAGAAGTTTTAGTTGTTTTTCTTGTCACTTACTCATTAGATAAGTTAGTTACCTAAATTCTTTGTACCTAAGAGAGAGAGAGAGAGAGAGAGAGAGAGAATGTGTGTGTGTGTGTGTGTGTGTATTCTACTCTGGTCAGTTTCTTGTTTTAATT
>NW_011891227.1:0-2282 GCF_000151845.1 Pteropus vampyrus
TGTGGAAGGGAGAGGAGAGAGAGAACTATGTGGGGATTCGTCCCTCTGTTTCAACCGAGAACGTTTTCCTCCTCCCCAAATCCTCTGTAAGTTCAGCCATGTGATGATGTAAGGTGATGGGCTGGGTTGGGCGCCATGGTTGACTTGTTTTTGGTATGCGTAATCCCCCTGTCTCTCTTCTGCCCTGATTACTGATGATCCTGGCGAGGAACATTTCCATGGGGATGTGTGTATTTGCTATATCTGGCTTGTAGACAAGTAAATACAAATGCTGCTTTATCAATTTACAGTACAATTGCTCCGTGGCCAACAGCAGAGTTGGAAGTCTGCCTCCAACTGCCTTCGGGATAGAGGCCAAACTCCTTAGCATGCCATATCAGCCTTCATCAGATGGCTTTATTTCTTGCCATCCTCCCACTTCTCCACCTCCTCTACCTTCCCCACAACTTCTCCTCCACCAACCACGTATCCCCCATGCTCCATTCATACTGAACTTCTTGCTCTCCTCTAGGCACACTGTGCTCTTCTAGGCTCCTGCCCTTTCTCCATGCTATTGTTAGGTAGCTAGTCAGACATGAGTGACAAGGAGAACAAAGGAGCCTAGAGATCGCCCAAAGAACACCCTATTGGTAGTTAGAGAATTCTTCCTGCATCCCCAGAGACAAAGGACAGGAAGGCCTTAAACTTAGCTGGCCTAATCTGGCTCCCGATGCCTGTGCAGAAGGTATTACCTGAATTTCCCACAATTTAAGCTTTATTATAATACTATGTTTATACCTAGAAGTTCATGAATCTATAACAGACTGAATTCTGGGTAAGCACATGCATGCTAGGCGAAGAGTTACATAGCAGCCAAGTATCAATCGAAATGACCTCACTTGCCAATCACCTAGGAATGCCTTTGGAACCACCCATTATGGCCCGAATATAATGCAGACATTCCCACTTCTAGCATCCTTTTGGGGTTTTTGTTGTGGTGGTTTTGGTTATTACAACATTGTTATTATAACGCTCTGTTATAGCTCTCATCGCTAAAACCATGTGCCTCTTTGGGGCATGCTTTGTCTTTCTAAAATATACTTTTAATAAATCTTTTCTAAGTCTCACTGACTGTGATTCTGCACTGCATCAATGAAGAAGAACCGAGGTAAAATGCCAACCACACTTCTGTGCCGTTATCCCCGTCCGCTCCGGAGCCTCTGAGGCAACGCCAGATTTCTCGCAGTTACACTATTTCCTCGCGGCAACACTATTTTCTCTCGGTAACACTATTGCTTGTGTTTTCAGTGCCCTTCTCTGCTTTTGTGCTCGGGAAGGCACTGCTGATGGGCATTGGAAGCCCTGCTCATGGGCATTTCCACTGCGAAGGCTTCCTGATCACCACGCTGAAGTTCTCATTCCTTTCTCGGCTTCCCCCTCTCCTACCAAGTCCCCACATCGTATTGAAATTCTTTATATATGTCTGACATTTCTACTGGATTTTATGGTCCGCAAAGTGAAGCATCTTACTTTTCTCCACATCCCCTACTCTGTCTGGCACACAAGAGGTACTTCATGATAATAACAGCTAACTTAAGAAAAAAACCTGAGAATGTGCTCGTCTTTGTGCTAAGTGCTTTTGCACACGTTTCTCATTTTATCCTCATAACCACCTCAAGGTAAGGTTTTTAAATTTCCCATGCTATAGATGAAGAAACTGAGGTTTACAGTGGTTATAAACTTGCTGAAGGTTACACAATCTAAATTTCAAACCCAGTCGATTGCAGGGCCTGAGAATTTAATTTCTGTTCTGTACATTTGAATCAAGGAGAAAGGAAGAAAGGATTAGGAGTCAAAGTTCCGTTTTGGTTTTCTGGGGTCCTAAACTCCCATATTTCATCTTTTATTAATTTCTAAACTAACGTGCTTTGCATTTACTGAGTTTCAAAATGATTATGTGGCATCCTTTCCCCTTGCACATGTCTTACAATAGTCCTGTTTGTTTATCCAGGAAGCGTTCAACGGGGATCTGGGCACGGGGCATGCCCAGACAGGCCACCAGAGCCAGGCCTGCGTCCAGGCAAAGGGTCCACGTTGTCAAGAGTTGGTGGTGGTGGGGGGCGGAAGTGGGGGGGTGAAGGGGCGGGAGAGGAGGAGAATGTGAAGAAGCAGGCCTCCTACATTGCACGACTCCTGGAGGGATCCGTCTCATTGTGATCGCTTGTGAATGGGTGAGTGTAATGGTCAATTGCGTATGTCAGCTTGGCTAGACTATAACGCACAGCTATTCAATCAAACACTGT
>NW_011891227.1:3528-3835 GCF_000151845.1 Pteropus vampyrus
AATATCGTGTGCTAACCGTAATGGAAAAATTTAAAAAAATAACAAAAGAATATGTCTTCAGTAGACTTATATATTCAGTAGACTTACAAGAATATGAGTCTTCCTGAGTAGACCTCAAAGTTGGTGCTGAGAGTTTGGTTTCTTTCCTAACTGAAAATGATAGGTCTCTGGATAAAGAGATAGCATGGTGAAATGAAGTCAGAGGACTTAGATTTGGAATTTAGGCTGCAAGTCATCGTGTCTGGATGGATCGCTGGGTGTGTGGCATAGTCCATCCTTTCAACCAGATTTGAACGGAAGAAGGGCC
>NW_011891227.1:3885-5061 GCF_000151845.1 Pteropus vampyrus
AATATCGTGTGCTAACCGTAATGGAAAAATTTAAAAAAATAACAAAAGAATATGTCTTCAGTAGACTTATATATTCAGTAGACTTACAAGAATATAAGTCTTCCTGAGTAGACCTCAAAGTTGGTGCTGAGAGTTTGGTTTCTTTCCTAACTGAAAATGATAGGTCTCTGGATAAAGAGACAGCATGGTGAAATGAAGTCAGAGGACTTAGATTTGACAGCTATGTAGTTCCCATCGGCTTGTGTAATCTTTGGCAACTCCCTTAACTATTTTGTACCTCTTTATTCATACAGAAAATGGGGTTAACAATACCTATCTTATAGAAGTATGGTGAAAATGGATTATGTTGTATATAAAATTTAGCATGGTTTCTAGCATGTTGTAAATACTCAGTAAATAGTAATTGTTATTTCAAATAAATTTTTAAAAGCTTTGCAGATCATAAAGGGTATACAAGTATTGTTCTTCTGATTATAACCGTGCCAGTTATTAAGCTGCTTTTTAGCTCCAAGCCCTCCTTTCTAGATTCAGCTCTGCAATGTTGGAGCTGGGACTCTGCAAATTTTATTCCGCGTTGCAGCCTTCCCCTTCCTCTTCCATTAGGGGGCAGTAGAGGGAGATCGCGAGGCTGGAGGAAGAAAGCAGGTAAGCTCCTTCTGGTCCGCTTCCTGGTGGCGGCAGAGCGGGTTTCCTGGTCCTGGGAGCGGCCTTGTAGCGATGCGTGTCCACATCCCTACGGCTGTTCTCTCGTAGTCAGAACTGCATCCAGTTCGCAGTTTCTCTGACACTTCAATTTTGTGCTCCCGCTTCTGAGTCGCCGGCACCAGCCTCACCTACTTTTATTAATGTCTTTATTTATTTTCCACACTTCAACAGATTATTTTTTGAAAGGAATGCATTTTGAGGAGAAAAAAAACATGGAACAGAGAGGTATGCAATAGAAAATAAATACAAATATAGCCGTTTTCTAATTATTTTATGACCACAACAAATTAGTACAGAGAATGCCCTGTAGGAACACAACGAAGGTTCAAAGGTCGAGGTGATTCCTGAGAAAGGCGGAAGATTTCAGTCTCTGGTGTTTGGAATTTAGGCTGCAAGTCATCGTGTCTGGATGGATCGCTGGGTGTGTGGCATAGTCCATCCTTTCAACCAGATTTGAACGGAAGAAGGGCC
>NW_011891227.1:8480-8868 GCF_000151845.1 Pteropus vampyrus
CCCCCCCGCTGCCGTTTGACAGACAAGGCAGTTATAACTTGGGCCTCACTGCTGTTTAGAGACTCAATTAGGACAGATGCTTGGTCCTTGCCCCCTACTCTTTTCCCGTCTTTCCTAGTCATATTCTTATCTTTTATTTTAAAAATTTTATTGTCATTCATTCATTAGTTGCTTTATTCACTCATATATTCATTCAATCAGCAAGTACTTATTGAGCATCTGTAACGATCTAGAAACTATTCTAGATGCTGGGGATATTGCAGTAATTAAGGCAGTGTCCTTTATAGCAAGCTTACATCCCCAGTAGATTTATAGACAGATAAAGAAAATTATAGTAGTATGTTACACAGTGATACAAACTATCAAGGGCAAGGAGATGAAGAGGGAG
>NW_011891228.1:0-516 GCF_000151845.1 Pteropus vampyrus
AAAAAAAAAAGACCAAGAGACCCTGTGTTTACTCTTGTTTCCATCAGATTTGACCTGCAGAGCCCAATTCTCTCTCCAAGCATAGGAAAGCAACAGCCCTTGTTTTCCTTCAGTGCATGGAGCGGGAGGAGGGCCCTGCTCCTGAAGTGGAAAGTCCTCTCATGTACCCTCAATCCAGGCAGCACCTCCAGGGCCAGGCCTTCATGGCCCTGAACCACCTGTCTCCACCTACCATATATAACTTTCGTTATTAAGATTTACAACTTTTTAAAGATGTAGAGACATTTACAAAGACAAAGAGGCAATGGATCATTAAAACAATTATTAATGAAAAATTTTAAAATTTTGGTTGGAGGTCAGTCAATGAACACAGGGATACTTGTATTAGAAAAATCTAAGCTGAATATAGGTGCTAAAACTGAGCCTCAAATTTAGACCTGAGCTTTTTGGCAGCCAAGTCTAAATCATCAACTCAATGAGGTTCTAATGATCTTATAAGCACTAGAAATGTCAATT